>NW_009722336.1:389-5976 GCF_000703405.1 Apaloderma vittatum | reverse complement strand
GGCGAGGCGCGCCCAGCACTCACCCCCCCCCCCCCTGCCACTGGGCAAAACCTCAGCAAGGTGGGAGGAATCCTGATCTAGGAGAAAAACAAATATGATGCAACCAGGCGTGACTCGGAGCGGGGCTGCGAGAGAGGGAGCCCTTCCTTGCGGTCCAGGGGCAGCGCTGAAAGAGGAGCTCAGACAAGCACCGGGTGCAAGACACCCCCACCATCCAGGGGTGCTCGCTTTTGGGGCCAAGGGCTGCGTCGTTTCCGCTCCCTTCACCAGCTCCGCGGGGATTTTCCAGTTTGGTTTAAACGGCGAAGCGAGAGATGGGCTGGAGCACGGAGGAAGTTCTGCTCGGCGCAGGGGATCGGGGACTCGCGGCCGGGGGGACTCGTTGCCGTCCGTGTCGGGGACCGTGCTGTGGTTGTGCGGAGTCTGGCTCTGCCCGAGTGATCTCCTTAGCTTGTTTCCTGCACAAAAAGCAGGAGGTAAAATATGGGACATCTGAGCAGCAGCGGGATGGACTTCTTAATTAAGGGGACTTTAATTAAGTGAGGACGCTGGTGCCTCACGTGCGACTCACCCTCCCGATTCACACGGGAGACTGGGACAGACAAGACGACCTACCCCAGTTATATCTTTAAGATCTTCCCAAGGGATTGCGCGACGCAGAAAAAAGCGCGTTGTAAACCTGCCAGCTCCTCCTCCAGAGCAGCTGCCCAGGACACTTGCTCCGTCCGATGTTCCCTGAACCAGCTCTGCGTTCTGGCAGTTCCCCGCTGCTCTTTCTTAGCAAAGAGCCGAAACGCGCTCGTCTCTTGAAATCTTGTTCTAGAGGTGTTTGCGTTCCCTGAGCTCTCGCCTGCTCCGTGCACTTGCTGCTGTCAATCCCTCTTTGCCTCCAGCATTAATGCAAACTGGTTTTGCTCGAAACGGGAGCGAAGGAGCAGGGGCTTTGACTCTGAAGGGTGTCTGAGCTCAAAAATTCCCCTCTCTTTCTTGTATCGGCTCCTGTATCTGCTGAATAACTTGCAAGGGGTTCCCTAACACTGTATTACTTGGGGAAACTGGGGGAAAACTGCTGGTGATGCGCGTGGCAGGGTGGGATCCTGTGTGGGCTAAGGCCAGGGATGCTCCATGGATTTGGGCAAACGGGAAATACTTCACATTTAGGAGAAATATTGCTGTGTTGGGGCATGTTCCTCAGGCTGGTTTGAAAAAGCAGAGGAGGGAAAACCAGTGAGATGCAGCAGTCGCTGCTTTGGGGCGATTCTCCGGCTTTTCCCATCTCTCCCTTGAACGTGCGTGATTGCAGAGCCGTTAAACCGGGCCCTAAGGGTTTATTTTTAGCCCGCGTTGCTCGGTGATCTGGCTAACAGCAGAGCGCTGCGAGCGATAGCAGCGCTGGCGCTGAGAGGGGCCGTGAACCGCGATGTGCCGGTGGGATCCAATGGTCGGGGTGGGAAGTCCCGCAAAGCCACCGCGGAGCGGAGCGAGGAGTCGGTTGGACACAGCTCAATACAGCCCAGATGCTCTTATCGAATGACTTTGTGTCTCGGCGCCCCCTCTTTGAGTTTCTCCTCTTCGTCTCCATCTGTCTCCGGCATCTGCTGTCTCCGCTGAAATATGATTCAGAGGAAATAGTATCTTGGTCTAGGAAATGCCACAGGGTGTCCGGGGTCCTTGGGATGGGGCGTGGAAAAAATCAGTCCCTGGAAGTCCATAGCAAGCCTCCGTGCCGTGATGACTGATCCCCAGATAACCCTAAAAGCTTTAGTACAGGTGAGTTTCTCAAATTTCTGTCTTTTACTTTAGAACAGGAAAGAAAGTCTGGGAAACTACAATCAGGAAGGTTTCCAGTGGCTTTATTGGTCTCCTTCATGCCGTGTCTAGGCTTGTCAGGTGGAATTCATCCAAGTCAAGGTGGACGAGCCCAGCTGAGCTGCTCAGCCTTGGCTCCCTTTGCAGGCAGAAGGGAGGAGGAGGCTCTTCTAGGAACTGAAAGCGGACTAGGAGTTGTGGGGAGAGATGTTGTGGGGAGAGATGTCGCGGGATGGGACACTCATCTAGGTGGACATGAACAGGATTCCTTCAGGGAGGATCAGAGCCCACTGACACAAGGGAAGCAGTTGCATTCCCCTTAAATCCCATTGACTAAGTGGAAGGAGTTGGATAAAATTGGCTTTTAGAGCAGCAGAAGGAGGGAGGTGAAACGAGCATCTCCAGGCTCGATAGGGAGCACATCTCGGGTCTGCAGCAGGAGGAAGCCTCCAAAGCTGTTGTGCTCCTGCTTGGGACAGGAATTTTTCCAGCAGGAGCTGACAGGCGTTAATATAAACGGAAGTGAAACTTCTGGATCTGACGGAGCTTTTCAGAGGTGTCATTGCCTTGCCTTGATTTTGCGGACGAGACGAAAACTTTGCTGCCGCCTAAAGCCTTCCTCACCTCCGTGCCCACGGTCCCCTCCCCAGCAGCCTCCCCGAGCTCATCCGTGTTCTTGGCGCTTACACAACGAGGAAACGGGCCAGCGTTTCCATATTAGCGATCAACTTTCCAGGGATGTTGCATGTATTTTCCAGCAAGAGATGGAACAGCATCAGCCACCCTTTGCTTTTATCCGCCAGACCGGGGCTGCAGTTCTGCAGCAGGAAGGACTCGGAGCAGGAGAGCATCCAGAGAAGCTTTTCCTTCGGCGCAGGAGTTCTGCGTTCAGGCCCCGTCCTGGCGTTTGGCCCTCACGTGTTGTCCTTGCTGGGGGGTTTTGGCGAATTGTGGTGATTGCCGTTCCTTCCGACAGCCCCAGTGTCGCACCAGCAGGCAAATGGGCAGACTGGGCAGAGGCAGGAGGGGCTGGTGGGGTGGCAGTGCTGCTCTGCAGGCACTTGATGTAGCTTCTCAGCATCTTGAGGGACTATTTTAGATCTTGGCATTCGTCATCCCGGCTTCATGGCCCCGTTCCTTTGGTACAGCTGAGCTTGGGGTCACTTATCAGTGGGGGAAATCGGGGGCAAAGCGCTGAGAAATGGTCACCTGGAGCAGTTGGTAAATAGGGATTGGGGTGGGAAATGTTTGCCCACCCTCCTGGGGCACAGGATAAGAAGTGACAGGTACCAGCCCTGCCTTTATTTCCAGCGGCGCTTGCCCCTCGGGATCTCTCCTGGACAGACACTCCCGCGTTTTGTTTGCGTCATCTCGAAGATGTGCTTTAAATACGTATCGACTGGGCTTGGTTAACTCATCAGGAAGTTTACTTTAAAAGCAAATGAAAGCAGCGAGCAGCTATAATGCCAGGAAACAGGTAAACTCTTTACTTTTCCAAACAAACCAGGCGGGTGAGGCAAAATCCTGCCCGAGCTGCAAGCGTTTAGCAAACTCGTGATGGCTGCACCTGGCGGTTTCAGCATCACCAGACGAACGGCTAAATAACCAGTTTTTGCGTGGCGGCCACACTTGACGGTCCTGTGGCCACACACCCTTGAAATTTGCTGTGCGAGACCGTGGCGGGGCTGTCGGTGACTCTGGAACTCCACCAGCCTGGAGTTGCACCTTATTTGCTGTTGCTTTGGCATCTTGCAAGCGCAAAACGCACCAAAGGAAAAATAAAATCGTGGTTCTCTGTTTTGTGCCGCGCCTGGCAGAGGCGTGCAGGTCTGTAAAACCCATCCTGAGCTTTGCAGCTCTGGCACAAACCTCCAGCGGAGCTGGTGCGGTGCCTCAAGGCCCGACAGAGCTTGCAACCCTGGAATGGAGGCTGGAATAGGAGGAGATGAAACCTCCAAGTCACCAGTTCCCCCCAGTGCTGCTGCAACCCTGGGCTACCAGCCCGTGGTTTCTACTGGTCCCCGGTGGGCTGGGAGACAGGTAACGCTGCAGTTCAGCCTGCTCCAGCCTTTTATTTTTTCTTTTTTTTTTCCACACCAGCCTGCTCCCTGGTAACTGTTTGCCGTCCTTTGTTCTTGAACCATATTTCTCAGCACCTTGTCAGCGAGATGGGAGGAAAGCGTTCTCTTTCAAACACAAAGTTCCAGGACAACCCCAGCCTTTATGTTTCTTTTTTTTTTTTCTTTTTCTTTCTTTTTTTTTTCTGTGCTTGCTTTCATGCTGGGAGGGCAGTTTTTCCAGCCAGCCTGGCTTTGGGAAAAGCCGAGAGCACCGAACATGTGCAGAATGAGCAATGCCGGAGCTTCGGCGCTCAGCCGGGGCTGGACGGACAGACAGAGGGCTGGACGGATGGACGCCGGGCTGGGAGGACCTGTAAGCAGGCAGCTGATCTCACAGGGCAGGAAAAGGCTCATTTTGGGGACAAAGCACAGCTTCGAAGGCAGAACAGGCTTTCCAGAGGTGAATTTTGAGTTGGAGACATCCTGAGGCTTGGGGAAAACTATTTCCTCCGTCTCGTTGTGCCTGTGCTTTAAATCGGGTACATGGCGCGTGGTCATTCCCTTGGTGAGCCCCAGACCCTGCAACTCACTTGAAAAATGCTGCAGCACGGTCTGATTCTCCTGGCCCAGAGCAGGGACCCTACGCCCTGGGATGGGCAAGACCCGGCTCTCAAACCCTGCTGGCTTTTCAGAGCCATCCCATCGCTGTGACTTGTCCGGACAAGGTTTTTCAACAATTTGGAAAAAACACTGTGAGATTCCTGAGCATTTCACAGCCCTCAGCGTCTTCTGGACCCCTTTATGGAGGTGAAACCCTGAAACGATGAGAGGCTCAAGATCACGTTGCTGAGCGACTCCTAGGGGGGATTTATAGTCCAGAGATTATAAATCCTGCTCCGCTCGGGTGTAATAAGAAAGGATCCCTCTTCCCATTTCCTGGTTTCATTATATTTAAGACCAGTGGATCGATCTGTGGCAGAAGGAAACATTCCTATATATGAAATGAAATCTCAATCCAAATCTGAGACAAGCAAAGGAGGGACCAGGCAGAGGGACCTGGTGTCAGAAGACGGGACCAGCTGCCAGTTGGGCGATTTAAAGAGCCCCTGAGGCGGTGGGAGGTAGGAGGTGGGCTCCCATCTCCTGCGCAGGGTCTGAAGGCACTGAGCCACTGCTGCTGTCCTTGTGCAAACGCCTCCTTAAGGCTGGAGCGGGAGGGTTTTATGAGTTAAATCGGGATTCCAGCCTCACCTGCAGCATCGGGTGCCGGGGACGCGCGGGGCCAAGCTCTGGTTGTTGGCGATGGTCCTTTGCCAAACCTGAGAGATGGGGACGTTTCTGAGGCCACCACGTCCCCTTCCCTGGGGTGGCAGCCCCCTCATCCCTCCCCGCACACGCGGCGAAGGGAAGAGGACGAGAGGGCCCTTGTCAAGGTTACAAGCCTCTTATTTTTGGCCGTGTTTCCCTCCCGCTGGAGCTGGCCCAGGCTGCGAGCTGTTGAAGTTTTTTAGGTCCTTTGTTTGTTTAATTGAAGTGCTGTTTGTTTTTGATCACAGGCACTAGATAGGCGCTTCCTCTGCAGGCAGGAAGCCGTGATTTCCTGTTCCTTTGCCGGCCAACTCTCACTGTGCAGGAAACCTCGCTCTGCTGAGTGTTCACTTTTCACGCAACGTTTTTTGGAAGGCTCTTTGCCTTGTTTTGTTTTCTCTCTTTTTTTT
>NW_009722336.1:0-294 GCF_000703405.1 Apaloderma vittatum | reverse complement strand
CTCCCCCGTGCGGGGCTGCACGTGCTGGGTGGTGCTGCTTGCTGAAAACGGTTCCGTTAAGGCTGAAATCTTCTGATGAGGTCCCAAATGTGTAAATGCTCATCGAGGGGTTTTAACAGACACCTGGACCAGCTCTGCCAGGTTTTTCTGCTTGTTGCTTGCTGTGCTGGAAGGATCTTTAGGCAGGTGAATACCTGGAGGGTGCAGCAGGTTAAAATTTTATTGCCTATTACTGATTAAATCTGTGACGGGTCGCTGCTCTGGGGCTCTGCCCGCTGTGGCTCGGGTGGGTGG
>NW_009722335.1:0-1807 GCF_000703405.1 Apaloderma vittatum | reverse complement strand
GTTGGTCACCTGTCCTGTCTATTATCCCCCCTGGAGGTTCCACCTTTTACTTCCCTGTGCCCCGTCTCACTGCCCGGCCCCACAGCGTGGCACACAGGAGCCAGCAGTGGCCTCGGGCACTGTGGGAATAAGTATCAGCCAGAGCCCTTCTGCAGCCAGGCAGTGACTGTAACCGCAGGGGTTATCACTGCCGGCAGCACATCCTGTCTGCAAAACATGCTGCCACCTTCAGAAAGGGCAGAGCTTTAGAAGAGACGGAGCTGGAAAATAAAAATCACTGAGCAGATTCGGTTTCGTTGAGCTCAAAGCAGGACAACGACTAGTCGAGAGGTGAGCAATAACCAGGACAGGTTAGGCGAAGCAAACAAAATGCAAGAGAAGGACAAAGAGTAAAATAGAACTAGGAGGGAAAATAAACTGGACAACAACCATGCGCTTGCTTCAGCGAGGTCGACAGACACAGCCATCCCCCCCCCCCCTCTTCCCCTCTCTGAGCCAGGAACAGTTCCAGGAGCAGAAGACACTCGCAGTCACATCACTGCTCTAGATCCACTGCCGTTACTGTTGGGTTTTCCCCGTGTGATTCCGTGTGATGCTGATCCCGGAGAGGAGCCCAGAGTGAACGCTCCTGTCTGCTATTTCTGGGTCTTGTGCTGCACACAAAACCTCCAACCGGTGAGGGTCTCCCAGAAAGAGCAGCCACGGGGACTCAGGCTGCTGCAAAGCCCGGCACCACGCTCCACTCACGCGGTACAAGACGGAGCTGTGTCAGGACACGACGTGCTGGAACAATGTTTCCAGAGGAGCTGGCCTCAAACAGCTCTGACTTCAAAGGATCTACGAACTTGTCAAAGCGTGTGATGCTCTGACAAACCCAACAGACCCGGGGATTTATTAATACTAGAAAATAAGAGCTGCAAGAAGAGTCACTTCAGAATGTGCCCAGATGAGGTGATTTCAACTATTCTCTCGAAGTATGTGGGTTCCTGTTTAATATTGTGTCTCCTCACTATCAGCAATGACTATTTCCAGGTACAGCTACAGGCTGAAGGGGTTCAACTGAAAGAGTTTCCTGCTCATGGAACAGCAGCATCACAGTTTAGTCCATCCTAGTAACAACCACATCGACGGCTCCGAAACATTCTTCTTCTCCGTTTGGATTCTTGAGTTAGGTCAGAGTAAATCATATTAACAAACATATTAACAGCCATCGAACAAACCCAGCGAACAACACGTTAAACAGCAGGAACTACATCAACAGCATTGACTTTATTGACTACATTCACACTAACTACATTAACATTTATTAACTACAGTCACATTAACTACATTGACATTAACAACATATTAACATATTAAAAACGTGAACAACATATTAACATTTAACAACATAATATTTAACTACAAATTAACTACACATTAACAACACATTAACATTAACTTTATTAACAACATTAACATTAACAACATTAACTACATTAACAACATTAACTACATTAACATTAACTTTATTAACTACATTAACTACACAGACTACACATTAACTACACATTAACAACGTATTAACAACATATTAACAACGTATTAACAACATATTAAGAAGCTATTAACATATTAACAACATATTAACAGCATATTAACAGCATATTAACAGCATATTAACAGCATATTAACAACTTAACAACATATTAACAGCATATTAACAGCATATTAAGATATTAACAAGATATTAACAAGATATTAACAAGATATTAACACATTAACTACACATTAACCAACATTGACACACATGAACAAACCCCTGAAC
>NW_009722334.1:420-758 GCF_000703405.1 Apaloderma vittatum | reverse complement strand
CAGCTCCCCAGTACAGGAGAGGGTGTTGATGCCGGGACGAGCGATGACTTGCCAGCTCGGCACAGCACGGCCGCCTTTCTGAGCCCTGAGATGTCTCGGGAAGGACAGGCTGGGCTGAAGCTTCTCTGCTCCCCACCTCGGGGACATGGGGCCCCTGGAGGGGGGCTTCAGGGGTCTCTGAGGGGGTCTTGCCATCCCTGATGGCGTTTTAGGGGTCCCTGAGGGGGACTTTGAGCTCCCTGAAGGGGCTTCAGGGGCTCTTTGGGGGGTCCCTGGGGGAGCAGGACCCCCCCTTGGGGCAAAACCCGCCAGCTTTGGGCAAACTGGGAAAAGGGGGA
>NW_009722334.1:0-335 GCF_000703405.1 Apaloderma vittatum | reverse complement strand
AGGGAGACCAGACTTTCCCAAGTCTGTTTTGCTCATACTGTCCCGTTCACTCCCATGCGCATTTGTGTACGAGAAGCCTCTTATCTGTTCATTCTCATGGACAAACTCCCAACATGAGCGATATTCAGCTGGTCAGGGTCTCTTTTCATAATTAGCAAGCAAGAGTCAGGTACTTGCTTAGAAAAGAGCTCAGGGTCGAAAGTCTTAAATCTGCAACGTAGTACTGCCGGCACAGCTCACTGTGAAGTGTATCCACAGAGTTATGTTCTGTTTTAGTGCCTAATCTCAGATTCATTTTATTCCGTTGTTTCACTTCATAGAGTTCATTAATTAAA
>NW_009722333.1:0-21224 GCF_000703405.1 Apaloderma vittatum | reverse complement strand
TTCCCCTTCCCCTTCCCCTTCCCTTCCACTATGCTACTACACTCCATGTGCGAAATATTTGTCTACTCAGATTCTTAGTCTCTGGAACTAAGCTATTCTATTCACGGATGGCCAATAACTTAAAAATACTGACAGAAAAAATGTGATCAAGATCAGTTCAAAAGGGCTTCTGCCATTTCTGCCTGTCCAAGAAATCTTCCTAATGGATATCTGTTCAATACATAGCTGACCAATTGGTGCATCTAGTTGGGCAGTGAGTTTGAGATATGCAAAAGCAGGTGATAGTTGAGTCTTTAAGCAGTAATCTATCATGTCTTTTTTTTTTTAATTTCTACTACTTCTTGAGATAGGAAGCAGATATCAGTCTGTATCTTTATGGAGTTCATTGATTCTCATTCAGTGGCTTAGTTGTCTTTTGAAGGCTCCTCAAGCCTAAGATATTTGTCTTTGGTAACTGAAACTTGGGATGCCCAAGGAGAAAATGTAAGGACAGGTGTGCATTTTCAAGAAAAGAACTATGTTTGTGTGTTATATTTTACTGCTAAATCCTGTGATGAGATGATTGGTTCTTGGACATCTTTTTCTAATGGACAATCTCTACATCTAGGCTGAATTTTTTTTTTGAGAATGTCAATAAATCATGCATGATGTTTTATCACTCATTTATATGAATCAAAAGACTGCTAATTTTAGAGTGAAGATTGCATTTTCCGTAGCATTAACTCATACAAGAGAGATTTAGTAAGATTTAATGGAAGCCCAGGCCTGTATGGTAATCATGGTCCAAATTAAGTAACAGGTAGGAAGGAGGATGTATGAGAGGGTCCCTTCCTTGATTCATCATGTAAATTTTCAGAGTGACTGTAATAATTCTTGGCTGTCTTTACTACAGTAAAAAGGAGAATGTCAGAGACAAGTCAAGCAGTAACACAAGGTTTTCTGGCTTTTTTCACCATTGTACTCAGGTGGTCTTGGACTGTGGATGAAGAAAACAGAGAGTGATCTCCCAGGACTTATTCCTATCGCTGCATGTAGTATTCATGTACACACTGTATACACCGTGAATAGCAAATTCTAGTAGTTATGAAATCCAGTTCTTAGGGAATGCCATATTTTGCTATTGTATATGAAATGAAAATTCTCTATAAACTCAAATGCTCTAAAGTTAGTTCTGCAACTGTGTTTTGATATAAAATACAGAAATAAAATGGACGTTTTTCTGAGTCTGGAAACAGGAGGGCTTTTGAATGAGACAGAAATTCATTTTTTCTAAATATATGCACACCTCAAGTAAATCCATATACATTTAAAGCTACTAGAAATCCATAATGTTATGACTTCTGGTTTTCATACATCCAAGCAGTATTTTTTTTTTCACTGAAACATAGACATATGTGGGTTTATATATATATATATATATATATTTATTATTACAATATATACATACATATATATGATCATATAAATGTAGTACATTTTTAATATTTTAATAAAACTAACTTATCCTTCCTAGGAATTAGAGGGAGATATATTAAATTTATTGAGATTATTGCCAGATTATAACCCATCTAAATTTTTCCCTGACTGTTTTCCGTCTTTGGATTTTTCCCCTGGATTCCTTTCTTTCAGAGTTTTTTTCCCAGTGCTAATGCCTCAACCCCAAAATTTAATAGTAGAAGAAAGGCAACTGATAATTTATTATTAGCAATATCAGAATTTAAGAAAAAGGAGGTATCTGCTTAGATCCAAATTCAGTCGCATGCTATTAATTTTAAATAACTCACTGCCTGTCTTTTGCTGATATTGAGCTTTATCTTCCATACAAAGAGTCTTTTAAAAATTTTTTTCCCTCCCTAGTGGATTTCAGAAGGATATTGCTAAAATATCCTTTTGAATCCTGTTAGCAAATTGTCTTTGACTGGGAACAATTTCTTCCTGTCATAACAAAGTCAGGAAAGTTACAGGAATGCAGCATCTTCCATGGTATCTGACCTCCTAAGGAGCAAGAATTTACCTCTACTCTGGGCACTGTAGTAAGGTACCAAAGAGACAGGCCTTTAATTAGTCTTATAGCGAATGTTATACTCACGTTCAGGCACTAAGGCTCTTTTCTCGTCCACAGCTCTTTAAATCTTCCTCTTACTTAAACTATATTATTTCTGCTTTATAAATTCTTGGAAGATTCTCTGTGGGGGTTCATAACACTCTGCCTGGTGCCTTTTGCAGTTTACAGGATTTATTAAATTATTCCCTAGGAAATGTCCAGGGTCTCTCAATTGCTGTAACATTCTTTCTACTAGTTACCCTTCACTCTTGATTTGAGCTTTTATATTTGCCTTTTATTCCCCAGTATTTAGCTATCAAATTTGTAACTTTTTATTTAAATATTCTTTTTTAATCTGCATTTTTGTTTGACCAGAATCATTCTAGACAAGTTGATGTTCATCAAAACCTATCAGAAAGAGCATGAATGCAATCTTTTTTTTTTAAAAAAAAAAAGCTAGAAATGCCCTTTTCACTGGTGTTTAGCCTTACAGAACTTTTTTTTTTTTTTTTTGTAATAATATTCATCTTTTACATTTGTTTTCCTGGGCAGCTAGAAGTTCATACATTTTCTAAGAGACTGAAGAAACAATGTGTAAAATTTCTGTCATTTTCTGTTTTGGTTAGACTTCTTGACAAAGGAGGCAAAAGGAGGGTTTTGAAAGGATGGTTGAGAAAGAAGAATGATGGAAGTTGGGCCATTTAGTGAATGAATGAGTGAAGGAAAATTGAGATAAAAATGACAAATGAGGAAAGTAGGAAGAATACTTGTCCTCTTGAAAGCCCTCACTTAGAGGCTTAAAATATTTACTTGCTGGGTGTTTTTAATAGGTGGCACCTGCTCAGTTACAAAAGCTTGGTTTTAAACTGGCGGCAGTGACGACTAAATCCACAAAAGTGCATAGTTTGTGTGTCGCAGCTGCTACGGCAGAATTCATGGCCTAGATGTAGCTGATGGAGCTGTCTGTGAAATGGAACAAGTTGGTTCCTATGGACTAGGTTCCCAAGAGCTGAGGCTGATAAAGCAGCTGCCCCATCTGCCCACAGGAAAAGCACGTCCAGCTCTCACTCTTCTTCCTTAAGTCCAAAGAGTTGTGGTTATTGGAGATAAATCCAGCTGGTGGCCAGTCATGAGTGGTGTCCTCGGGGCTCAGTGCTGGGGTCACCCCTATTAACACCTTTATCAATGATCTGGACAAGGGGCTAGAGTGCACCCTTAGTAAGTTTACAAATGACACAAAAATGGGAAGAAGTGTCTATCTGCTGGAAGGCAGAGAGGCTCTGCATAGGAATCTAGACAGGCTGGATTGCTAGGCCAAGGCCAATTGTATGAGTTTCAATAAGGCCAAATGCCGGGTTTTGCACTTTGGCCACAACAACCCCCAGCAGCGCTACAGGCTTGGGGAGGAGTGGCTGGAGAGCTGCCAGGCAGAGAGGGACCTGGGGATGTTGGTGGACACCGGCTGAACATGAGCCAGCAGTGTGCCCAGGGGCACAAGAAGGCCAACGGCATCCTGGCCTGGGTCAGCAATGGCGTGTGGCCGGTAGGACCAGGGCAGTGATTGTGCCCCTGTACTCAGCACTGGTGAGAACATCCGAAGATCCTTTCCAACCCTGATATTCCTATGTTTCTGTGTTTCTATGTTTATATTAAGACTCTCACACCAGTGCTATGTGCTGAGCAGGTACCTAATAGAAGATACTTCTTAAAAGTATAACTCACTTTCTACCCTCAGCCTTTTACTATCTAAAAACTTATACAAAGCTTTTTTTTCTTTTTTTTTCTTTCCCAGAAATACAGTTGTTACTTTGAAGATTCTTCTACTGCAAGTGTATGCAGTCTGTCTTAATTTGCTGAGGTTGTACGTTAATGAACAGTGAGGGTAAAAGGAAATAATACTTTGATAGTGTAGAAGTCTGTATTTTTTGTACTCAATTAGAATATTTTCCTCTGTTACAACTGTGAGCCCAAGCTCCTACTGCTCTACATGCCCTTATTAACCACGGAGACAAAAAAAATACATCATAGCAACATTAATCGGTAGGGTTTTTTAAACCAAATAGCTACCAATTTCAATAAATGTATTTTACTTAGCTTCTATTGTACTGGAAAAAAAAATAACTTTTTAAGTAATGCAAATGCAGTGCTCCTAGTAGCGATTTTTGAAGAGAAGAAAGAATTGTAATACCGAAGCTGGATTTTCAGAAAATCCTAAGCAATTGCACCCATACAGTAATATTTTCAAACATGGTTATCTCAACAGAGACATCCAGAAGTTAAAATATCCAGAATGAATTCTAAACTGTTTTACATAAATCTTAGTGTTAGTAATTTACACTGTCTAATAAATATTTACAATTATAAGAAGTAAAGAACATAATATATTTGTGTCAAAACTCCTTAAGCGTTTAAAATCTGTGTTTTCTCTTAGGGACAGGCTTTTTTTTCCTATGAAATACGACAGTATTTTTTTCTTTTTCCTTTTTTCCTTTTTCCTTTTTTGTCCTTTTTCCTTTCCCTTTCAAAAATGTTTTCTTTCTTCTTTTTCCTTTTTTTTTTTTTACTACTCTCAAGGTACCATGGTGTGTGTGCAATGTGTCCATAAAGAGATGCCTGAGCTTTAGATGTATTCCTAAGTAATTTTTTTTTTTTTTGGAGTAACAGAATTTCTTCTGCATTGCATTCTTTAAACAAGTCACTACCAAGTGAATTAGGTGTATGCTTGTACAAGGTGAAGAGACTGAGAACATAAAATCTGAATAGAGACTGTCTCTTCCTTCAGCCATTTCCCACATGTACTATTAAACAGTGAAGGGAAAACAGCTCTTGAAAGTTGGTGTGTGCTTTAGTATGCACTTTATAGACCTTATCACAGCTTTAGTGTGATGCGCTGTGTAAAATGTTGTGATGCTGGCTTCCCACTAGGGTATCTGTTGGTTTCCAGTGATTTTAATGGAATTAAGGCAGGAATGAAAGAAACATAAATGGTAAGGAACTTTGTATTACACATAATTATTTCTAGTTAAAATGTATGTAGTAGAAATATGCATAGTTTGCAAAGTATAAGTAGGCATTTGCAAACCTTTTTCCCTAATTTACCATTCTGCCAAACAGCAGTTTTGGTTTGGACCATTAGTAAAATTGATCCATATAATGTCCAGATACATATTTGGATACATTCTCTTTTGACTCACTTAGCAAAAGGAAAGCAGCAATCAACATTTCTTGTCTCAGTTTATGTATGAGGAAGGGGTGGAGGGCAGGTGCAAAAAGATCTCTGTCTGCAACGGGATTGTAAATAAAACATTGCCTATTGATAAATAGGCGTGGCTGCAGACCTGCAGTCACCTGTTTCTTCCATTATCCTGTTTCCCTGATGTTGTTACTGAAGGGCACCAAAATGCAAGCCGCTCTGGGCTCCTCCTTACCAAGCTGTATTTCTGAGGCTACTTCTGGATCAATGACTGAGAGACCTGAGAATCAGAGAGCTGTGGCACAATCTCTAAACCTTCTGTCTGAAAATCTCCCAGACTGTGTTCTGTTTCTATGTTGAATCTAAGTACTGCAAAGTTCCGCTCTTTTTATATGTATTGTGAAAGCTGCGGGTTTTTTTCTTCGATTCTTTTCTTTATGAAGAGCTCCTGATTTAGTTGTTGTGGTTTTATTAATGAAATGTTAAATGTAGCATTAGGTGCATTGAAAGAAAATGGAAAATAGAGTCTTAAGTCATTTTTTACAGAGGTGTGTTTTCCTGTCCATGCCAGGGGTAACTTGGTATGTTGGCACAGTGTGTGTTTCTCTGCCCAAAAACTGGCATATTGAAGGTAAAGCTTAAGATTTTTACTGAGGACAGCACAGCCTGGATTCTGCGCAATTTTGTGCTAGATACTTCCCGAATATTTAATAGTAAACAGTTCTGACCTATAGAAATTGAAGGTGTATGATCTAGAATCAATAGGATTATTGGGGCTTTTGAGATCAAGATAATCACAAGAACAGAGAGTGTTAAGATGAGGGAGCTAAAAACAATGAACTGCAAGCACGATGTTGCAAACCAGTTGACCAAGACCTCACAGTTGACCTGTGAGCCCATATATGGCAAAGGAACGCAAGAGGCTGACAAAAACACAATGACGGGAAGATGACCAGGAGTCTCAGAGGACCACCAAAGACCACTGAAAAGACTAATGAACAGCGTGGAGCTTATGATAATAATTTCTGGGAATTAATTTGATTATGTATGACTATTCTGGGAAATGTAGTGAATATGTGTGTTTCTGTATAATACAAGCATTGCCTCAGATGCTATAGAGCATGCATGATAGGTGGAATGATCCCCCAATCTGCTGCAATAAAGAATGCCTGCCTTTTAATACTACATTGGTGTTAAGAGGTTTTATTCCCAATTTCAGTGACATGTATATATATACGCATCAAGTATGTTCTCATAGCTGTAATCATTCTTCAGAACAAATCCTCAGGTATACATAAGCCGCTTTTAAATATCACAAAATATTCAATTAGTCAGAGCCATTTAAAAATACAGTAATATAGTAATAAATATAGTAAATATGGTAAAAACTATAATGTCGGTAGACTGATAATATACAGTAGATACGTTGAAGCAAAAGTTTGTAATATTTTGCCTAAAGCTAGAGAATATCCCATCTACAAAAAATGATTCAGTATAATTATTAAGTGATTTATATTTCATTAAAAGCACGTCTATTGACCAAGAGACATATGCTTCACATTACTTTTAGAAATAATTGTCTTTAAAAGACTATGCTCTTACAAAAAACCTCTACTTCAATGTGTAAGAAAGGCATGTTTAAACAGAATTCCATTGAAATCACTGCACTTGGATGAATTTGTACTGTTTGGATATGATTTTCAAAATTTAACATCTCAACAGATTGCTTCATCCTGAGATTGGTGTCATTTACTTGTTGAAAGATGTGCCCTTTGAATCAGGCTGATCTGGACCACACCTGGGTGGGAACACAGTGGGATCATTTCCTGCGTTTCAGATAACATTATCAGATATTTTGCAGTTATTTAGTGTAGATATGCAGGTAGGAGAGATGCTCTGGTCGTTTCAGGGAGGAGGTAACATGTAGCCAGGACATTTGTCATTATTGCTATGTACCACAGGGTGTTTCAGTTTCACAGAAAATCAAGAAATCTAAAAAGGGATGTAATAGCAATTTTCTGCACAAGTAATGTTTTATTAGGTGACACTATGATGGCATTTATGGAAGGACATTACTGTAGCTTTAATTCCAGGATGTAGTTATTAGTGGAGTATTACATTGCAATGAAGTCCTATGCAGATGGAACATAAATACCTGCAAACTACTGGTAGCAGGAAATAGAAAGAAGATAAAGTGCCACAAGTGATGGGTCTTTATTTCTTCAGGGTTCTTTAAGGTACCAATATATAAGTACTTTACAAGGCAAAGATGACAAAACAGATTCTGTGCCAGGCCATTGTTTCACCTGCTGAAGAATTATGCCTGTTATATGCTTTCTCTGTTGCTATAAATTATTTTCAGAGAAAACGATATACTATCAACTACTAGAGAGACATAAATGAGTGTAAATCTATTCCAAATAGCAGGTGTTTTTTTATTATTTTTCTAGAATATGGTAGTTTAGGACTGGATAGACAGTTTTCCTGTGCTTTTGTGAAGATTTCAGAATATGGTCTGATTTCTCTGTTTTACTAGGATTTGTAAAATGAAGATTTGCCATAACTTCCATTATACCAACGTGCAAGAGAAGTATGTGATTTTCCTGTTTTATTAAATATATATTTTTTGTTAAATATATATTTTACTACAAGAACATAGATGTCTGCCCCTAAAGTAAGGACTTTATTCACCCATCTGTGGCACCGTTCCACGTTTTTGTTCACTTGATCTTTCTGATTGCAAACATAAGTGTTTTATATGTTGTAGAATTGCTCTGAAAGGAAGGATTGAGAGACAAACTCGTTGTAGCACATTTACCTGTGAAGTTCTTTGGTGAGAAGAGCTGTTAGATTGATATCCAGGATGCAGATTGGACTGAGAATAAACTTAAATTGGCATCCTCTCTATCACAAAAAAAGTGTTCTTATTCTGCTCTACTAGCCTATGGTAAGAGAGGATGGCAGCCTTCTTGTTGGAGTGTGGGAATTATATCACTGCCTTTCTCCCTACTAGCCAAAAAAACTGGAAAATTCTTCTGGATTCTGTAGAATTATGGTGCTATTTTTCACCTGAACTTTTCACTGATTAGAACCAGGAAAGCCTCATGCAGCAACAGGGCTTTGTATGAACTTGATTGAGAAGGGGGTGGAAGATAGCACTGGGTGAAGGAAATTATTCTTTGCACAGGTGCCAAAAAGTCATGAAGTGGGGAAAAAAAAAAATAAAAATATTTGTTGGAATTTTAACTTATGCCAAGAAATGGTGAATGTTTGGGAAGGAGGTTTGTGTTACAGGTTGAGACTGAACGCAGGGCAAAATTTAACTAGGTACCACAAGGAAGCCAGTTGAATTAATGGAACCGGTCTAAAGTATCTAAAATAAATATATACATGCATCTGTATGTGCAGGTATCTCGCTCCATGTTTAAAAAGCAAGAAGCACTAACAGTATTTGCAGTTGTGATAAGAATAACTTTCACAAAGTATGGGAAATTTTAATTAAGTTAATCACTGATTAATAAATACTTTCTAGAACAGGTTAACTCTGTCTCTATCTTTGTATGTCTCAACTTAGTATGTATTAAATAACAGTGAATCCTTCACTCACATAACCTGATAATGCAATACAACCCATAGAAAACTGAACCTGCAGAAATGATCCTTAAATTAGAATTACTAAAGGTAGCTATCCACCTTTCTGCCAAGAAAAAAAGAAAGAAAAACCTCCATGCCTTACAGCAGAAAATACAATATATCTATCTTAATCTACCAGCAATGATTGGTTTTAGCCATGCAAGACTAGCCAAAAGCATAAAGTGTTGCTAGAATACTACAAGAAACTGAAAAATGAGAAAAATTGTGTGCTTGTGTTGCAAAGGGTTTTCTGACAGAGATCCTAAAGAAATTGGCAAAAGTCATAGTGGTGAAAAATCATCTGTCAATCATATATTTTTTGTTGGTTTACCTAGTGATTATGGAAACTTCCAGTTTGTCTGTGAATAACTCAGTGCTTTCAGGGAGATTTCTTGACAGCTGAAAACTTGACTGTTTTAGTCGTCAGAAAACTGAATCCTTACTGAACTCACTCGATAGACACACAAGACTTTTAACATGAGACAATTCCCCTGTGGTCTTTCTTACTTATGCTCTAACAGTTTCATGACAGTTAGAAACTTGCTAGTATGTTGAGTGCCTAAATAAGTACTCTGTCTTGTTATGACTTTGTAACGTGTGGTCTGTTCTCATTTGCACTTCTCCAGAGAGTGTTGGTCCTAGTCAAGTGTAATTTCCTGTAGCTCATGAAATTCAGTGGAATTACAGAAAATTCCATCAGCTCAGATTGCCTGGTTGATGTCAGTAGGGTTACCCAGGTGGTCAGTTAAGTTTTAGCCTTTCTCCATCTTAATATTAAAAAGTGTTCTCAACGCTGTAAAGTTACTTTATACCTTGTGAAGCTGCAGAGTATAGGTAGGAAATTGACTAATTCCCACTCCAGAAGGAAGTGTGGGTGAAACTAGTGCTGCTGTAAAGAGAATAACAGAGTTACTGCGTGACACCTACTCAAAACTGACCTGTGATACAATATGACATTATTATAGAAACATTATTATTATTGTAATTTATTATTATCATTATTGAAAATATGTTATTATGTAGTTTCTTCAAGAAACTTTTCTATCCAAATAATTTATGCTTTCACCATTTGATTCTTGGATTTTTTTTAAATGATGAAATATTTCCAAAGGCAAAATTGTAGGTAATTGAATATTTTTAGACATACTAACCTTATTTAAGCATTTATTTCTGCAGCACTGGTAGGTTAGAAACTTCCACTCCCATATAATCTTCATTGCTAGACAATTTCAACTGCCCGGGAGCTATTTTTATTTTCATGGTTTACTAGATAAATTACTACAGTCAGACTATCAGGAAATCAGTTACATTATACATATGTATGAAAGCAGTTGAAAATATCCAAATAGATGTTAAAATTCTTTTTCTTTGGTAATTAAGATTCTGGAACTGACACAAGAGAAGTTTTTCGTTGTTTATCTTACAAATAAAATGAGTCTTAGCATCTTTTAAAAGAATTCTTAAATTTTATTATGTCTGTGTAATTTTATTTAGTTAAAATATTCAATAATTTTACATAGTTTCTACAATAAAAAATATCTTCAGTATTTCTGAGGTCTTAGATCACATAATCCCCAAAATGGTGATGTGGGAAAGGAAAAACTTCAACTCTATTCAGTGCAATAGTTTAAATGTCTGATGTAGAGGCAAAAATAGACTGTATGGTTCACTATCATGGTTGGTGTTCATTCCTTTCTAATGGCTGTCTGGGTCAGGGATGGCATCTCTGAGAGGAAAACCGGGAGCAGTTTCTGAACTAGTGTTTTACAATCAGTTCCCAGCACCTGTTTCCAGGCTCCAAAATTGTATTTTTGCTATGTTACTTTAATTTTGTCTGTTTGTTGTATGCTGATGTCATCCTATTTTCCTTCCCTCATTGTGTGTGTATATATATATACGTGTATATATATGTTTAATGCATACACAAAAAAGCTCTTAAGTATGTGTGTATATATATGTGTATTTCATGCATACACAGACAAACTCGAAGTGTGTCTCTGAGGAAATTTTGTTACTCTACTCTAAGTGTGTAAGGAAACTGAATGAGGAAATGTAAGGAACTGAATGGGCCCTGGCTTTGTCTTCCATGATAACAGCTCTCAACTATTCTGAAGAAATTAGAATTGTATCTTGGGAAACATTTTACATATTTTGATTTTTAAATATTTTTTAGAAGAACTTATTTGTCGCAAGTTCAGTAAAGCTATTGTAGGCACACTGTGCATAAAATATTATGTTTAAGGAAGTGATGACTATTCAAATTCAATATATTTGTTATGAAAGTTTTGAAAAATAAAGGGAAAAATGTGAGAAAAACACCACAAATAATTTTCACACATTAAAATTTTTCATGCATTATTTTTTCTGAAAGCCTGAAAATCCTGGGCTCTGTATCTTATGACAGTAAGCTTGACATGATAATTTTGTACTATACTCAGAGAAAAATATATTATTTTAAAACGTAATATCTTTTACCTTTATGCAAAAGTTTTTAAATAGGTGCTATTAGCATTTGTTATTTTGGGTACAGAATTGTTAAAGAACTGAGAAATATTAAAACAGAGCACTCTTTTTAAGGTGTTTTAAGAAATATTATAGTGTCATGCTGGAACTAACTTCTGCTTTATAATTTCAATAAAAAATATAAAAGAACTCTGGAAGCCATTCAAATTGAAGAAGCTACTCATCAGATGCCAGTGTTCTTAAGTTTTTAGTTTTCCTGGCTTTTTTTTTTTTTTTGGCTTTTAAAGAGCTTTAAAATGAGACAATTTGTATAATTGCCAAAATTTTTTTTTTAAAAAACACTTGCTAAGAATCTGGCCCATTAGGAGTTATGACAGAAAGTAAAATATCTACAAAAAATCTACATCTTTCTCTACCTCTTTTTCTTTCTTTCTTTCTTCCTTTCTTTTTCTTTTTTTCTTTTTCTTTTTCTTTTTCTTCTTCTTTTTCTTTTTCTTCTTTTCTTTTTCCTTTTCTTTTTCTTTTTCTTTTTCTTTTTCTTTTTCTTTTTCTTTTTCTTTTTCTTTTTCTTTTTCTTTTTCTTTTTCTTTTTCTTTTTCTTTTTCTTTTTCTTTTTCTTTTTCTTTTTCTTTTTCTTTTTCTTTTTCTTTTTCTTTTTCTTTTCCTTTTCCTTTTCCTTTTCCTTTTTCTTTCTCCCCCATTTCTTGATCTGAATTGTGCCAATATTATTCCAAACTTCAACTAGATGGTGTCTAGTACCCATGTGCTAGAGTGCTGAGGGAAATCTAGGCATTTCTAGTGGGAGATAAAATAACGATGTGCTAAATAATGAGATATGTAGGGAAGAATCTGTTGTAAATGAAGTCAAGGTTATATTTTACTCTTTCCTAGTTGCCTTAATCAGACTGGATGTGCAGTAGTTGAATCTGCAGGCACGTGCCCATGCTTTCTTCTGTACATCTTTATGAAAAGAGGATGACTCTCACTTTCCTTTGCACTTGTGAAGGTGCTGCTGATGCCACCCACTTTGGCATCCACTTCAGTCTTAGGAGGGGAGTTCAGGCTTAAGACCATCCTTTGCTGAAAATACTTAAATACACTTCATGCTCTACTGATGTAAAGGATTCTAAAAGTGTTCCACTGAATATAATTTATTAGGTCAGTGGGGCATGGCATAAGCAAAGTTCTTACTGACTTAGTGGCAGATGTATTTCACACTGCAGATTTACTGAGATATGCTCCAATTTTAGTTCCCACAGAACAAGACCTTCTAGGCTTTTTGTAACTTGTTTGCTTCAATGAACTTCCTGGGAATGCACTTTGTTCTTCATTAAAACAAGTGTTCTGGATCCAGACACTAGACTGTGTCTCTGAGTCCAGTATAGACAGTGCTTCCTTGGAGAAACTGGCCATTAATACACATTTAAGTAAATATCTTGTGCAGTATAAATAATGCATGGTACAGTACTAGTTGCTGTGTAATCAATACAAAACTTAGGTGGTTTTGGTTTGTGGTTTTTTTTTTTTTGATCAGCAGAAACCTATTAGAAGTACATTGTAACAATAAGGGAAATCCAGAATATACTGTTTTCTATTAACCAGATGCCAACACAGCTAGCTTGTATTATCCCTAAAAATAATTGCAAAGCATCCTTAAGCTTAAACAGATCGTCAAGGGTCATGCAATGGAATTCAGAAATCAGAAGTTGTTTTCCTACATCCAAAACAGAGACCTGTACCATTTTGTCCTCTGTAACAGCAAAGTGAAACAGAAACTTGTCTTCAGAATTTCTCACAGCTTTGGGATCTAACATCTGGATCCTGTGCAGAGGGAAAGCGGCAGAGGCCAGCTCTTTAGGGCAAAATCTATGGAATTAATGACCGCACCTTGAGTTATAGTCAAGATTATCCTCTAGCAGGAATACCTGAGGAGCACTGATGAACTTCCTACCCTGGAGAGAAACATCTGCATGTGGTTTCTTTTGTCTTTATTCGCTGTATTTCTTTAACAAGAGAGGTGGATTGGCAAAATGCATCAGTGCTGTATTTGTGGCAAAAGCCATGTATTTAATACTAGACATTGTTTTTGCTTGGAGAATTGGAAATACGTAAAATACATTCAACCTGACTTTTATTCCTATTAGTATATTATATGCCATCTTTTCAGCTGCTCAGTGGCATCTATAGCATTGGATTTTCTTAGCTGTAATAAATCATATGGTCTTTGTATTGTTTGACCACCTAGCTTAAAGACTTTTTTTTTTTTTTAAGTTAGGACTGCCTGTAGAAATTCAGTTGTTCAGTTAAACTTCTTTCCTCACCCACATCCTATTCTGAAAAGGTTATGATATTCTCTGGTTTTTTTGCTGTATTTTTTTTTTTTTAGATTGAAGGGCCGAGCATGATTCTTCATATCATGTATGTCTAACCTAGTTTTATTTACATTTGGGAGTGATAGTTGTACTAAATAAAACAAGCTCAAAATTTACAAGCAGAAAAGCAGAATGTTTTCTAAAAAAACCCAGAAAAATCATGAAACCCTCTGAAAACTGCAGGATTCTGAGAAATAAGCTGGCTACTGCTTAATATCTGGAAATTGATGAGTTAGAGGAAGGATAATATGTCATCCTTAGTGAAAGCTGATGTGAAGTGATAGAGGCAAAATTTGGTTTTGTGGGGTGAAATGCAAAAGAGAAAGGCAAGAACTTAGGGCCTTGGGGCTGCGAGATAGATTAATTCCAATAGATTTGGCTTGTAGTAGAAGAAAAACACACTTGAGCAATCTGAGGAGGAGTTATCATCTCTAATGTGCATTTCCTTTGATTAGATCCTGTTGACCCTCCACCTGATAGACTGTCTCCTGCCAGATTGTGTGTCAGAGCCTCAGTGCACATCCTGATGCTCTGGCGGCCATGGTTCACAGGCCATATAAGCCCAGAATCCATTTGGCTGAGATTACTTCCTATTTTACTTGTTTCTTTGCTTGTCCCTGTACTCATACGGTCATCTGTGTACATATTGTATATCTCATGTTCCATCTTTACTGGCTGACATCAGGCAAGAAAATGTATGTGAACTGTTGCACGTGAAAAATACAGCAGCTACATAACATTTTGCTCTAAATAAATGGTGCCAAGCCACTGGTCTTGACACCAAGGGATCAAGTGAAAGCCAAACTGCCACAGGTGTTTTTTAGGGCAAACTTCTATATCGATGGAACTGCAAAGGATGGAGTCTACATGCTCAGGGTCTTTACTGACAAAGGAGTCCTAAGTGGGTACCGTGGAAATGGGCAGAAAAATGCAGAGTTGGATGATAGCTATAACAAACTAGTATTGCTAGAAAAGTGCTCCATCAGAGCAGCTGGTTTATCTCATCATCCTGCAATAACATCAACCTCATGCCTCACCAGCCCAGATTGCTTTTGGTCTCTGGCAACACTGATTTGCCACGGAACTCCTCAGCTGCAGCTTCTTCCCATATTATAGTAAAAACAGTTGCCTGTGGGAATCATATTCCTTTTATGTTTCCAAATCAAGTAGGAGGTTCATCCAACACCAATTTAATCCTGTTTCTCAAGTCCTATAATAGGACTTTTGAACTGAATGTACGCAGGCTGTAGAACTGAAATGCTGTATGAGCCTTCCTCCAAACTCCATGGACTGATGGGTAGGGAAGCAGGATTTCCTTGTTTTGTAAATATTAAGGAGTTTTATTTTTGTATCCTCCTGCCTGTCTTTCATTCCTTTTCAAATTTGGAGATTTATAATTCATGTGTAAAAAACCTGCTTATAGAGAAGGAGAGCCTTAGGCAGGTAAGATGTGTCACTGAAATTGCCCATACAGCAAAAAATGGAAAGAAGTCTATGAAGGCAGGAAAAATGAACCTTGCATTATTAAAATAGGCAGTGTTTCCCTTGTTCCCCACAGGGCAATGCCATGTGCTGCCATTTGCATTTCCTTAACAGTGAAACCACAGCAATGTAAAATTAATAAGAGTGTACAGAGCATGTTTAACAAATGCTGACACATACCCTGTGGTGACTTGGCATCCAACATTTTGCTTGGAATTGATAGAGGTGGATAGAGCTTACCGGAAAAATAACCACGTATCTGTAAATAAATGAACATTTCCCCACAGTCCAGTAAGCTTTGTACGGGTCTGGAGCTGTCATACGCTGCAGGACACCCAGACTAGTAGGTAAAGTGTGCGTCCAATACAGGTCCCCGACGAGAGGACCACGGATCATGCCTGTTGAGTCTTGTTTGCTTGGGACCATGTTGAGAAGTCTTTAGTCCATTCTGAAAGTCTCCAGAACATTTTTTCTAACCCTTGTAGAGGTTCTCTTTGCTGTCCTGGTTTTGGTACAGAACAGAGTGCAGTTTTTATTCAGTTACCTTAAGCTGTCTAATTCACAACTGTCTACTCTGTAATCTCCCAGAACTATGCATGCCGCCATCTTGAAATTTTTCATGTCCTACAAACCAAATATTCAATGAAATATTTAATCAGACAAAGTATTAAGCTGGTGCAAAACATTAGTACTATTAATATTTATATTCTTACTTGTGTTAGTGTGCTATTTTCAACAGTCAGATTCCTTCCAACATGGTGTTTTTTTCTTGGTTATCCCACAACATTGTGCATGTTTCTATATGTTCTGTGGTGTTCAACTAGTTTTTCGAGTAGAGAAATGGTCCTTCCAGTTTGTGAAGTTTATTGCCTGTCATGCGAGGTTTTATGCAGTAATAATATGATGTCAACTGTTTCAAGACAGTTAATACCTCTTTTTTGCAAAACAATTTTCATTTAAAAGAAATTATTTTTAAATTTTCATTTAAAAGAATATTTTTTCAAGGAATTTTTAATTTATTTACAACCCTTGGTCATAGCAGTATGCATAGCCAATGTGTAGCGCACATAACAAGGTAATGATTTATTGTAGTAAACAGGACATGCAGATTTTTCAGATTTTTTGAACATGTACTTCAGAAGAGAGATGGAAACTTCCAGAGCACTCTTTGTGCCGTTGGTAAATCTTGATGACTGTTAACACGGAGTCACATTTCCTATTAGACATACTTCATATCAGTATTCGTTCTTATATGCTTGTTTTTATTCTCACTCCTATTCTTACTTTTTCATGTAGCTGAAGGAGAAGTTGTTTTAAATAAAGCATTCTTGCAGCTGAATTGCTCATTAACACAGTGGTTGATTAATCCAGCTGCAGTCCTTTCAGATGCACAGCTGGCTGCTTCTATTAGCAGTTTTTTCCTGAGAAAGTGTGAGCTGTTAGTTTTGTGAGAGAAATTGAAGACTTTTATAATAGGATAGATTCTTCATTAGGTATTTTACTTTATGCTAAGAAGATGATAACCTTCCAAAACAAATTCCTCATAACTCATAAGACAGCATAAAAACTGAAATACAGAGTTATAATCATAAGAGAATGTTTCAGAAGAACATTACTCCTTCCCAGCTAAAGGAAGAAATTTCTTGTGTTGAAGTAAAAGCTGAATACTTACTAGGTTGTGCTTACTAACAAATGAATAAAGCAATTACAACAAGGCCTCTTACTTTCCTATAAATCCCTCACACATGCTGCTGGTCAGTCCCTCACTTGAGTCATTAACAGTTCAAGAAATTCCTGTAGTAATTGGAAATAAGTATGTATTAAAGCTGAAAAGCATTACATTAAATCATATAGCACCCTCTAAATGGGTCTCTTTTAGGAAATGTAAAACAAACACCTGCATCTTGTATCTTGAACACCACCAGTAGTACTACAGTAAAACAGTGTTCAGAGCTGATGTTTCTCCCATGTTTTTCTGGTTTAGTGCTTGATGAAACTTTAAATTTTGGCTGTCTGGTAATCCTAGTCACTAATGTAATAAAAATAATGAACTTCAGCCACCAAGTTTATAATACAATATGTTTAGAACCACCTTTTAAAAAAAATAGTCAAATATACTCTGTAGCAAATTTTCTGTTTCGGCAGTGTGGACAAGATAATGATAGTGGGTCAGGATTTGAAGAGTTGGTTTGCCTGATTCATATATTGTGAAAATTTCATCTAACTAGACAGTTTGTACTCATTAAACGCATATCAAGTTTCTGCACAATAAAAAGAATTTGGAAGAAAAAAGTCTCTGGAATAGTGCATATTACTGTCTGTACTATAAATTTCTTAGAAATGTAGCTTTTATGTATCTCTCCAAGTTTACAAGAGTATTCTATAAATGCCTTAAGAATTTTTTGAGCACCAAAAGCATAGAGGATTAAGAATTCAAATACTATATTAATTATGAAAAACTATTCTTACATGCTGGGCTAATCCTATTCCCTCCCCTCACAAGCACATACCGTTTGAAGAGGTGAAGAATGAGTACAGTGTTTACAGCAAGTTAATGCATACCAGCTACATGGATATATTTTGACTGTTTTCTACTGGATAACAGCTTCTTGGCTGTTTAAAAGCAAAAATTCTGTAAGAGAATTTTGAAAATTCTTGTGAGAACCCATTGTGACGAAGAATAAATGCTCTCTTTAACTATTTTGCATCTTCACAAGAACTGTTAACATCAGGCAAACATAAAATGAACCTCTTGCAGTTTGAAGATCTGCATCATGGATGAAAGGCAGTGTCGAACTTCTGTAAAATATGGTTTATTTAGAAGAACCCTTAGACTGCTTGGTATTACCAGCCTCAGGGGTAGTGAATTTGCTGATACTGACCTGAAAGATGGCTACCATAATTTTTGATGGTTCTACCTTTTATTTTCTTTTGTCGGGTCTTCAATGGTTTTCCTAAGTTTACATAAATTTTCTGCCTTTTTTTTTTTGTACGTTTCCCAGGAACACTTGAGTAGATACACAGACAATGAATTCTACCCATATTCCAGTTCCTAAGTTCACAGCAATATTTTTCTTATATATACATTTTCTGCCTTAAAATGATTGGACTACAATTATCACTGAAACCTGGCAAGCCATAATTCAACTAAATTTGAAAACAATTGTCTCAAGTATTGCTGCGAACGTGGCTGTAGGATCAGAGAGCGCAGTGCTGACCATTGGATGTGTGCTCATTCGCCTTTTCGTCGTATGTTGCAGCCATTGAATTCACTGCTGTTTGCAGAGGAATTTAGTTGAAAGTTATAATGTCTGTGCCTCTAGCAGCAACGGTTGCAGAAGTGATGCAGCGTACCCTTAATGAGAGTATGAAACACCAGGATATACTAATTACAATACTTAATTTCCAAATATTGATTTAGCTGAACAGCGTTTCAGAGTTTTCACTTTGCTTGTCTCTACTACGAGAACATAAGTAGAAGTCTTACTACAAACAATGCACAATGCTAGGAAGTTTGCCTCAATAACTGGTGCAAGTCCTAGAATTTCTACTTGCTACATTATTTCTGTGGAAATTTCCTAAGTGTGTAAATGGCAACAAATTTTAGCTAAGCTTTTCAAAACAGAGCCATTAGAACATGCCATTAAGCACTATTAGAATTCAAACAATCATTTCATATTATTTCTGTCTGAACTTATTTTTCATCCTGTGCTTTGGAATTAAGGACAAGCACCATTCAGTGTAATGTGCACTTAATCACAATCATATATGTTTTCGCCTAGAGCACAGGGACAAAAATCTCCCATCTGTTTTCTGTTTTAAATAAGTACATAAATTTAAAAAAAAAAATAGTGTTCTTCTCCTAATTCTGCATAATAGAATAAAAGCAAAGAGGTATTTTTCCTCCTCATCTTGTCAGTCTTCATATGAGAAGACCTGCAGAGAAAGTGTTAAGTGGATATGCTCTGGTTTCCATGCCGGAAGCTCTGCAGAAGTGTTCAGGAGTGTAAGATCACTTTCCCTCATTTGCAGAGAAGTGAAGGCTGTGTCACGTCCCACCCAAGAGAGAGGCACAAGTCACTTTCAAATCCATAATACACCAATGGCGTGGATAAACGGTGAGACAAGTCTCAAGGCCCAAACACAAACATTTATTAATTTATCACAACCTATAGATTGGACTCACGACAGTTGATTCTAATTTAAAAGCACAATAGGGCAGACAATATAACAAAAAATCAAGGAAAAAGGCTAAATAAGCAATACACTACAACAACTTAATAACCAGGAATAATAAAGGACATCGAAACACAATATTAAGACAGACAATATTACACTTAACCATCACAAGAAAGAAATTTAGGCACAAAACTAAATAAACAGATTGATAGACCTTGCATTACTTAGTGAGGAAAAGGGAGAGGGGTGTGGGGGAGGGAGAGAGAGAGAGAGAGAGGGAGAGAGAGAGAGAGAGAGAGGTATCACCGATCCGAGTTCCTGCATGCAAGTTAGTACAGGATGCATCCATCATTGTCTTCTTTCTTCTCTTCTTCTTTTTCGTCTTTCTACCTTCTCTGCTTTTCCTTGCCTCAATTTATACACGATTTTCTACGTGTGGACATGCAGAATGTCAGGTGGGGGATCAAGGCACTTCATTGCTTCCAGTAATTCTCATTAACATATGCGGATGCTCCATCTCCTTGAAAGATATGCAAGAGATAATGCATATCCAGGGCTCTTTGAGGCATTTACAGCCTTATCGGATCGCCCCTCTACAACATTCCATCAGTTTGCCACATAGGGCTGGAAACTGGTCTTGTTTTTCTGAGGGGGTGGTAAAAAATGACAAGAAATGTTTAAGGCAAAAACCATGAATCAGTCTGCTACGGGCTGCCAATAGAATCTTCAATGATTCTCTGGAAACTGTTGCTTGAATTTATAAGACATGCTCTTTTCCTACTGGACAAAAAGTACTGAAGTTACTTGCTCTGTGTATAAACTCAGTCGCAGGGAAAACTTCCTGTTGCTTTTTATCCTTCTCCAACCAGAAGACAGTATCTTGTTGATGAAAGCCTGGTGACAACTTTCTTGGAATATGTCTGCAATTTGACAGTAGTTGCATTTGA
Source organism: Apaloderma vittatum (assembly GCF_000703405.1). Taxonomy (NCBI): domain Eukaryota; kingdom Metazoa; phylum Chordata; class Aves; order Trogoniformes; family Trogonidae; genus Apaloderma; species Apaloderma vittatum. Next base: position 911 of record NW_009722333.1, on the reverse strand, counting down.
GTGAAGACTCAAACTGTTGAACAAAATTTTGAAATTTTTGCACTTTTTAAACAAATATTTAGTTTATTATTTTTAATTGTAAATTATTTTTCCACATAGTTAAAGACTGTTAAAGACATATATTAACAAACTTTTAGAAACTCAGTTTATGAAATACACCTTCAAGGAGGAGATCAGCAACACAATATTATCTATGAGCTCTCTGAAGTCATTATTCTCTATATTTTGTAAAGCACATCCATCTTTCATTGTAATAATTTATCTTACCTCCAAAGAGAACAAAACCGAGTCTTTAATCATACTTGATTTCTTAAGACAGAGGGCAAGAGAGGTGAGCAAGAGTCAGTTTCTAAGTGATTTTTGCCCATCTAATCATGCAGAGAATTACAGTCGTACCCCGCCCCTCTGCCAAAAGCGTTCTTGTTATTTCAGAGAAAAAATGTACTGCATGAATCACACTGAAAAATAGCTATTCTGGAGTGGAATCTGGAGGACTCACATCAGCCAAACACAGGCATAAGTGCCATTAGCTTTCCCTGCACTGCTTGACTTGACTTACTCATTCTACTAAACACACACCGACAAGATACTATTCTGTGCATTAGCAGCATTTGTCATAGTTTCAAGTAAAAGAAGTTAAACAACACTGCACAATCGCAGTGATATCACTTAACTCCAGAATATGTGTGCTGTTGGAGGTCTAAACCTTTTTCAACTCCTTTCTCCTCTGTCCCAAAACTGCTTTTTCTGCTTTTTCCATACTTCCAGGAAAAATAATATGTTTTTTACTCAAGTTATCTATACCAAATTTTCAAAAAAAAAAAATCTCTGGTGTTTCAGGTATAATCACTTTGAATGACAGTGATAAAAATTTATATCTCACACACACACACACATATATATATATATAT
>NW_009722332.1:0-2443 GCF_000703405.1 Apaloderma vittatum | reverse complement strand
ACGGCCTTTCCCGTTGGAGCCGCAGGTCGAGGCCTTGCTGCGTGGGGCGCGCTGTGCTTGGGGTGTCCCCTCGCCGGCACTCGGGAGTGCGAGTGTCTGAACTCCTTCTCTTCGGCCGCAGGTGGACAGCGGGTGAGCACGCGGAGTTGGGGACGCCGATCCTCGGAGCATTCGCGCCTGACAGAAGGGATGGATGATCTTCCGGCTCCGATTCAGCCTGCTGGAACCTGCGTGTGGTTGTTCAGGCTGATGTACAAGCAGGGTACAGCATTTGTTCTCCCAGGGCGTTCCATGCAACCTTTTAGTTCATTTACACATCTGTGGCAAGGATTTTATTACCTTCTTTCTAATATGCGTGGCCGTGCACGGCAGATCGTGTCTAGAAAATATTGTGGTTTTGAAGTCAGAAAGTAATCTATTAGTGCTGGGATTTGTTAAACAAACTTAGGCTCTAATCACAAATTCGTATGGGCTCGTATCACCTCGAGTTCGGTTATTTAAGTGGGTGTTCAGCACATAAGTACCTTGGTAGGTCTAGGCCCGGCTGGTTAGGACTGTGCAGAATCGCTGACTGGAAATAATCAAATAGGACTCCAGTGGCTGCAGCCTACCCAGATGAAAAATGTCATTTTAAACCAAGGTAAACTAATATGTTTTCTTGATTAAAGGCAAACTTAAGTCTTAAATACGCATTAAAGTAAGGTATATGTGGGTTTATAGTATTCTTACATATTATACATGAGTCAGAAATATTGTATATGAATCAGAAATCTAGATGTTGTAGGCATGTGACAGCCCAGTAGAGGTTGAAATACTGATACTGTAAGCAAAGATCAGTGAGTTGAATCTCTCTTCCCAAACCTATTTCACTTCTCTAAGTTTGGTGCACAGAATGCAAGTTTAGGTGATGGCATCATTGCTTTCTCTTCATGGAGGATGTTCATTTGAGTTGCTACTTTTGAGTTGCTCCTGAAGCTACAAAGCATTGCAATCTTTATCTGTTTCATGTTTGCACACCATTGTTTTAAGTAATTTTTCGTTCCAGTGCTAGTGTTAGGAGTATAGGGTGAAGATCAAGTGAGCATTTCTGTACCTGGCAGGCTGCTTAGGATGAGGGGTCTTGAGTTGAAGCGTAGAGTGTTTTACTGGCCTCTGAGCCTTTCGGTATTAGAGTGAACTGCTGAGGACACCGACAGTCTTGTTGCTGCTGCATTGATTGGCAGCTGGCATTTTGTCAGCCGGTGCCATGTTCACTGTGCTCTTCTCTTCAGTCCCCTTATGAAGGGACTGAATTTAGTTATGGAGGTATGGACTGGAATTTTTGGCAGTTATCAGTGATAACGGTAAATTATCTCTTTGTTGGCTTAAGCTGTCCATTCGTGTCTTGCCTCAACAACTGCATCTTATGCTTGCAAGTGATTGCTGGAATGCTTATTTTTGAACACTGTGTTTCTTTTTCTGTGCAGCACAAAAATAAGCCGTTTTGTGGAAACAGAAATGCTTCATATTGCTACAGAGGGTGGAAATGGGGACAGGTAGCCTGGAAGGAATACAAAGGAGTTGTCTGAGCTGCCAGGGATAGACTTAGGAAAGTAAAGGCCCAGATAGAATTTAATCTGGTCCGAGATATCAAAGGTAATGAGAAAAGGTTTTTGCAGGTATGTAAGTGACAAAAGGAAGAACAGGGAAGATGTGGGCCCTCTCCAGAAGGAAACAGGAGATCTGGTCACAAAGGATATGGAGAAGGCTGAGGCACTCAACGATTTTTCTTGCCTTAGTCTTCATTGGCAAGGGCTGTAACCACACTGCGAATGTTACAGAAGGCAAATGCAGGGACTGGGAGAATAAAGATCCTCTCGCTGTAAGAGAAGATCAGATTCGAGACCATCTAATGAACCTGAAGGTGCACTCGTCCCTGGGACCTGACGAGATCCATCCATGCCTCCTGAGGGAACTAGCAAATGAAGTTGCAAAGTCACTGTCCATTATATTTGAAAAGTCATGGTGGTCTGGTGAAGTTCCCACTGACTGGAAGAGAGGAAACATAACGCCCATTTTCAAAAAGGCAGAAAAGGAAGACCTGGGGAACTACAGGGCAGTCAGTCTCACCTCAGTGTCTGGCAAGGTAATGGAACAGATCCTCCCGAAGGCTCTGCTAGGGCATGTAGAGAATGAGGAGGTGGTTGGTGGCAACCAGCATGACTTCACCAAGGGTGAATCCTGCCTGACAATTTGGTGGCCTTTTATAATGGGGTTGCAACACTGGTGGATAAGGGAAGAGCAACTGATGCCATCTTCCTGGATTTGTGGAAGGCATTCAGCACTGTCCCGCACGACATCCTGGTCTCTAAATCGGAAAGACGTGGATCCAGTGGATGGGACCTTGACAGGCTGGAGAGGTGGGCGTGTGCCAACCTCATGAAGTTCAACAAGGCCGAGTGCA
>NW_009722331.1:36054-64209 GCF_000703405.1 Apaloderma vittatum | reverse complement strand
TTGGTTACATATTGTAACCCAAGACACACACTCATCTGTTTTAGGAGGGGATAATATGAAATGCCTCTCTTCATTGCCAAGAGGGAGAGAATGACTTGCAGATAGGTGATGTCAGGGGAGACAAATCAGGCTCAAATGGTTCTGAATTTCGAGCCTGTGTTTTATTCTCCCTGTTATTCTGACTTAGACCCAAAGACTAAGTGGACTACCATGGGGGTGAATGCATTCTTGTAGACAGATGAAAGGGGTGTGAGAAATGCACATGCATTATTAGCAGCAATAACTTAGCTTTCCTCACCCCTTTAAAAGTTGCATCATCTTCAGCCGGCTCTGGTGGTTTAGCCATGATTTTGGCGTTACCAGATATTTAGAGTTTCAGTCTTGAATTATAACATTCTTGTGACAGAGCAATTTGTACAAAGCCCTCACAGAAAAAATCACCTGCTTTCTTGAAACTCAGTCTGACCCATGCTTTACTTTGAGCAAAATTATTCTGGGGGAGAAATCCTGCAGTCAAGGAATGGAGAACAAGAGGATAGCGATCTCTTTCACAGCTGAATTTTCAACGGTTATAAAATGCTTATTGGTGTGCTGCGTGATCCAGTCAGCCCTAAGCCTGTTCCTTGTGATCAGATTTGTTGCAACAACATTTCTCTGCTACTATCTCCTGTCCTATGCCCATCCCATAGCCCTGTGGGACGAGGGTAGGTGAGCAGAGGCCAGAGAATTGTTGCCCACCTGCCTGCCCTGCCCAGGGCTTCTCCCCAACATCTGCAGCCCCAGTGAGAAGGACCACTCTCCATCATTCCTGTTCTCCCTGAGGCTATGCCAGTCTGTGAGGAAACGTGGCACCTAGTGTTCTGACTCTCTGTCATTGAATTTCCAGCTGGGATTGCTCACATAAGGTAGCTGTGTCCTTCTGAAATTCAGGCTAGCTCCAAAATGGCCATGTAAACTCTTCAGAGATACGCTGTGTAGTGACCCGATTTCATGGCTAATGTGCATTTTATGTTAGGGTTGCTACACCTCAAGTTTCCACACAAAACCCTTGAGCTTTATTCTCATGGTTACCAGCGTGTCCACTGAATCCTTCAATAAAGCACGTTACGGTGGTGCCTACTGGAAATATTATACTTAAACTTCAGGAGACTGGACCATTATCATCCTCCCTTGTCACTGACTCCCTCAGTCTCCTCACAGCAAAACCAATTTCTTCCGAGCTGAAACCTGGCTTAGAGGATCTTTCACAGAGACTGAGCTTGATAATATTCACTGCACACATTTTTGACTTAGAGAAATACAAAATAAAACAGACCTTGGAAGGTTTGGATTTCTTGGGCGATGTTTTTATATGCTCACATCTCTTTTGTCTTGGAAAATTAGTTCTTCTGAAGAAATGGATCATTGGTGTATATCTTCTTTTAACCAAAGACATTAATGAAAGTATGAAGATAAATAGATTATGTTTTATTTGCTTTTATTTTCCATAGAAAACAATTTGTTCTGGAAAGCAAAAGCTGTGCTTGTGTATATTATTGAATTTAAGTTGTGGGAAGTAAGTATTCTAGTGGCTTTGGCCTGCCATAAACTATATTGTTCATATAAATAATTTTGTCTCAAAAAATGATTTTTTTTTCATAGACGTAATGCCCTCTGACAGATTTCAAATATGTATTTTAAATCCTTATCAGAAGAAAGGTCAGTCAAACAGTGATGTGATTTTACTTGTAGAGATTCCACTTAGTATAATGTCTGATGAAAGAAATTCAGTTTAACATTTTGAATGACTTTGGTAGCCTGAAGAAATGTCATGATGCTGTTTCCTTTAGGCATTGTCATCTTCAGACTCTCATATCCCATCTCAGCTGCCTCTTCTCTCTGTATCAGCTGCTCATAAGAAATATGCCTGCCTTCCTTCATACTCTTTGTTGGCATTTAAAAAAATTATTGAGCTTTAAGAAGCTCCTCCTTCTATCTTCATATTTTGTCCAGCTTTGCCTGTAATTCATCCACCTCTGTGTCTCCCCTGCTGAGTGTGATGGCCATGTGTTTTTGGTAAATAGAGCATGCATAACTGCAAGGAAAACAGGGGCACAAAGAAAAGCAATTGGCTTTCACAAAAGCCTTGCACTTCTTCTCCAGGTAATTACACCTCCTGTTGCTTGTGGGATTTGCAGCTTGACATTTTAATAGGTCTCTGTTCACGTTTTCTTCACTGTATCAGGCTTAGAAGAGGTTGTGCCAAGAGTGCAAATGTTGCCTGAGATGCAGTAGCCCCTCATGTAGGTCTTACTAGAAAGTAATGTTGTTGCAGCCACTGATCAACCAAGGCCTCCTTTTTCCTGTTTTCCATAGGGTTTCTTCAAAAGGTGTAGTCCTCGCAAGAACTGCAGTGCTGTGTGCTGGAAGCCTTCACTTTTTTTGTGACACATTCTGCTTACTGAAAGCACCAGCAGTGCCTTCAATGACTAAATAAATCCACTGTAAGGTCCAGTTTCTATGGACAATACCCACTGATTTTGACTAACCGAGCATCCAGCTCTTCAGCAGTCTAGCACAAGGGTACTGGACAGTCTCTTTGTCCCTCACTAATGAAAACCAGGTCATTGTTGCGTGTGTCCCCCTGTGCCTCTGAAGCAGCTCCCCATGGGTTCATTGGCTGTGAAAGTGGCAGCTCAAGTGAGATCATCTCTTTTTGTACAGCTATGGTGCTAGAGCAGTATTTTTTAGCCCATGGTCAGAGGTCCCTGGAGGGCTATGGAGGAATTCTAGGGGTGTATTAAAAATAACCAAGAGAAGTACCATTAGCAGTTGGCTTATATCTATCTTCTGTGTTTATACACCCTCCTGGAAAGCATAAAGGGGTCTGTGATGAATAAAACCACAAGTTGAAACCCGCTCTGCTGCAGCTACCTGGCAGAAATTACACTACCCCCCCTATTTTTTTAAAAAAATGCTTCCAGCTTTCTGGGAGCAGGGAAAATAAAATCTACTAAGTTGTTTTGGACTCTGACAAGTGGAAACTTGGAAACTGAAGAGTTAGGCACTTTCAAAGGACTGGCAATGCTGCCCCACTCACTCTTTGTAGGATGGGATCCCACTGCCTGGCTGGTTTAAGAAACCAGTCATTCTGGTTTATTCTGAATTTACAAGTCCTCAAGCACCACTGAATGACCAGTGATATGAGTGCCACTCCAGAGCTGGTCTCCTCAAACCCTTGAGCACCTGGCAAAGTAAAGGCTTGTGACTCCTGCCCATCACTGCCCACAGCAGTTCTCAGTAGGGTAGCTTCTCTCACACATCGGTGGTTGTCCACATTCTCCTGTGAGGATAGGCAGGAGGAGCTCTACATGGAGGTTGGAAAGATACCTTCATATTTAGGCTGTCCAAGGGAAAAGAGCACCAGCCCTCTCTCTGATTCCTGCCCCAGTTGCCTAACTCTTCCTCACTCAAGGAAGCTGTGTCTGTTCAGATTTTGGAAAAGGCTTCCTCCCCAAGATCTCTCCTGGTTCCTCTCCTGGTTTCTTACAGACTGCACCAAGACACCCTGATATTCAAAAAGCAGGAACACCGAACAAAACTTTATGTCCACATTTGTAGCTGTTTCCTTCAAATACTCTAAGCACTGCATCGCATATTGCTCCCGCAGATGGGGGACAAATGGTACTGCTGAAAGTATCGCTGACGTCGCTGCTGAATTTGGCCCAGAGACTTCCAAGAAAATTTTGTCTGCCTACTCCAAGCTACATTTAGCACAAGCCAGTCATTTGTGACTGTAGCTTATAAATACTCTTAACTACTGGCATATACAATGGGAAATATAACACATCTTATCTAACAACCAAGTGTTCTTTATTTATTACAGTCATTATTCATTTCCATTGTAGTTCCTAATGGGGCTTTAACACTTGTTAGGCCGTTAGCTCAGCTAAGGGTCCCAGATCTCCTTGACACAACTATCATCATGTTTATCTGATATGTGATTCCTGGCTGGTACATACACAAAGCAGAACTGGGCATCACAAAAGTAAATTCACACTTATTATTATGCCCCACTGTTCATTATAATGTCAGAGCTCATTCTTTTTTTTCTGTTTTTTTTTTCTTTTTGTTTTGCATGGAGTTTCTTGTAGCCAGATGAGCATCATTAGCTTCTGAAATGAAACATTTTAATTAAGCTGATCTGCACTGTGTTTTTTAACTCTTCAGATAGCATTGCCAAATTAGGAAGGCACAATCACTTCTGTGTTTGTGTTTAATAAATATTTCAGCAGTGCTTGATAAGGCCGACACTACTGCCTTAAAGACACTTGGAGCCATGTCCTACTGACTCACAGCTCTGTCGCTTCCCTTCAATAAGGTGGTGTGTGAGACTGAATCACACCACTCAAGCTGTGTATATATGGGATTGAGCAGGGAGGCTGTTGGCATGACAGGCATATCCCATGTTAATTTGATGGAGTAAAAAAGTGTATGATAATTAATCACCCTCATTCACTGCCTCCAAAACCAGCCAGTTGTATCCTCCCCATGAAAGAAGAATTGCTGTGAGCTTAGCTCCTCTACCCCTCTCTGAAAGATAAACGAAATGCCTTTTGGCATGAATGTAATGGGAAATGGGACAGGTACAAACTGAGGTACATTTCCCCATGGCTGGACTGGTGCTAGAAGCTCCTGGCCACTTTACTCCTGGCTAAGGGTTCACAAGAGCTTGTTGCCTCCTGAGATCCATTGCTTTGTCTGCTTGTGGGACCATATGTGGAACAGACATGTGGATCTGGCTAAAAAAAGCCAAAACAAAAGAGCAGAGGAGTACTCTCCTTCTTCATAGGCTTTCAAATAACTGCTCCAGAACGAATGTGGGAGTGCAACTGAGTTGGGATGGAGTGGTTGGGTTGAACTTGAAATGCTTACTGGTTGTTGCAGCCATGCCTGAAGGTATGATTCCTTGATTCCCTGGTTGTGCAGAACTATTTACAGCTGACACCCAGCCATCCTGATCTGTCAGCATCTTTAACTCATTTTGCACAGTGGTAGGGAGCTAGGGGGAGTGTGCAACAATGCGGGGCTAGCCCGTCACTTCCAACCACAGTGCACAGTTAGGAATTGCTTGATTCAGGGATGGTAATTGAGTTAGAATTGGGTCATGGCCAGAACATGAGTGGAAGCAGACAACAATGGGTACCAGCCTGAAGACAATAATGAAACATCAAATTGTTTACAAGACAAATTGCAGATGTGACTGGTATTTCCTATCTATTGAGTCCAGGCCAGTCACTGATCTCTTGCAATCTTTCTTCAGCTACACCCCTGAAACATTCATACATCTTGAAAAGAGCCCAGACAAAACTTGGGTAGAATGCCTTGCTGAGATCAGAGAACAGGTGTCACACTCAAGGAGTTCATGTATCTCCCACCTGTGCAATGAGAAGCCTCTTGCTGCCGTCACTCCAGGGAAAGGCAAGAGGAGCACTCACTGCAGCAAGCAGTGGTGGTGTAGCTGTACTGAGCTGAGCCACCATCGTACCCCCGGCTCTCACCGCTGCTCAGTGGTGGATGCACTGAATTTTACCCATTTTGCCAATATTAGTGTTCCCCAAGTGCTGCTGTTGTGCCCCAAGAGGTACAGACCACAGAGGCAGGCTTCACATCCTTATACCATCATGTCCCTGTGGAAGTCAGCTTTCTTCAGAGGGAGTAGAATTAGGGACACACAATAACAGGACAGAAAGTGACTTTGTAGACTATCAGATCCAAAATCACAAGCAACTACAGCCCTTAAGTAATGTCAGACTCCACCCTGAAATCAGAGAGGTTTCTTTGCCATCTGTTCCAGAATCCAGAACCAATTTAATTAGAAGAGAAAGTCTCTAGCTACTCAATGATCATTTTGTACCTTTACTTAATCATCTTTCCAATTCTACCCACAGACTGGAAGTTCAGGTATCTTGCTGCTGACATTTCCACTCAAAACTTATTTGCAGTGCAATAATGCAGGCATGGTTTCTCATCAGCTCTTGCAGCAATAGAGACTTGATTAAACCTCACTTGAAAGTGAGGCCCTGAGGTCCTAACCTGCAAGGTGGTATGTACCAGAGTGGAAGCTTGTTTACTAGCTCTCTGAAATGCCTCTTCACGTTGACATTTGCTTAGTGTCTTTGTCACCCTGCCTCTGATATTTTTTTTCTCTCGCCAGTGAATCATTTATGTGCTTTGCTGCTATCAAAGAAAAGTCTTCATTTTCAGCACGTTGTCAGGAAAATGATAGAGAATGAAAGCAAAAATACATAGCATAAAAATGAAAGACATTTTTATATAGTTTTATCCATCTTTCTGCTGCTACAGGACTATCTATTCATTAGTATTTTCTCCAGGGTTAATTCAATAGCTTTTCATGATGATTTTTCCAACACGTTCCTTTGCAGGGAAAATTACTCCATAGGCTATGGTGGTTTGCTCTTTCTCTGCTTAGAGTAGTTGGCATTTATGATGTCTCCTTTCTAGGTAATATCTATTGCAGCCTTTATTCCTCTTTAGTCTTTGTCGTCTAGCAACTGCCTATATAACTTGACTAACCTTCCCACAGGAGTCAGAATGTGCTATGCATAAGCTGTCATAACTATACCTGAGCTTGGGAAGTAACAAAATTGGTTTTAATGGATTTTTCACTGGCTTCATAGCTCTTGTGTGAACTCCTGACTACTTATCAAAACCTCTTTTTTTTTTTTTCAGAGAAGGAGTGATCTTAGCTAAAGAGTGGTTACATTAAGAGCATCACTCTTCCAGAGCAATTATATATGGTAATTTTCTACGTTAAGAGGTCGTATGAGAGACAGCTAACCCATTACTGTGAAAGAGAGAAAATATCCTGTCTTCCAACAAAATGTCCCTGCTGAAGAAGTCCAATATGGTATTAATCTTTATTTGTCTCTCAACTTCATTGTAGGTCAATATCCCCTGAGCATTGTCATTGCTTGGTTTCTTGGTTTATTGCTGCTGCTTCACAGACTGCTTCTTCTGGTAGGATGTTTTTATTATGCATAACTGAACCTCCCTGCGTAATTGCATTCTGCCTATGACTCTGTTCCTCTTGATTAGTGAAGAATGTGGACTGGAAAGGACTCTGTGGGTCACTGAGTGCAATCCTCAGCAGTGTCAGGCAATTTTGCCATAGACATAGAGTGCTGAACTGTCCCAGAAGAGGAGCATCTTTCGCTACGTGTCTCCCAAATATGCAGCCTTTTTCTCCATACATAGAGCCTTTCCATGTATTTCTCCCAAACAATCTCCAGCTACCTGGAAATGGAATGTTCAACTCCAAAGACCCACATTTGTTAGTGCAACCAAGGCCCAGGCAAAAGAAATGCAGTGTTGGGTGCTACGGCAAAAGCAGAGCTGGACAACTATGCTGCCTTCCAAACCATTAAGCCTACAAGTTCAGGGGAGTTCACTGACTGAATGCTCAAAGGGCTGCACAGGGAAACGGGAGAGTGAGTATTTTTTTTGTTGATTGCCGGTCACATCAGCCTGTGTATCCATCCTGACTGGGGGCGGGCAAGCCTTTAGAAAAGGAAGGAAAAACCTTGATTAATCCTTCACAAAACATGCAGCGATGCCAATAGGTCACTGGAGGTCCTCCAGGACGTGGGATCCTGTGGTATCCACAGGCTCACTGCTGCTTGCAAATGATTTTTCTGGTACTCATGCTTTGGCCTTGCTGCTGTCTGCAGCAAATGAGGAAATCTAGCACTGGGAAAATAAGTGGTATCGCTATAAAATCACTGCTTACAGTCATGCTTAAAAATGCTTTTGACTAGCTGTTTATTACAAAATACTATTGCATTTCCGGCTTGATGATCCTTCCCTGTGCAGAAGGGTCCAGGATGGAGAAACAAGGTTAATATATGTAAAATTAGACCTCGACTTTGTGCTGAGAACTCCCTCAATTTTTTAGCTTGGCTGGTGGGAAGGTGAAACACAAAATGTTACTGCTTTGGGCCTGGGCTGATTATTTACAAAACGTGAACAAGAGTCCATTGCTCTGAATGCTGCTGGTAGGAGTGAAGGTGAGAAAAGAGTTTCTTTGCTGACAACTTACGGCCTTTATGCCCTCCTCATCCTCAACACTTGTCTATCATGGTGACTCTGTAAACTCTTCTCTTGTGGGTCCTTGCCTTTTTCTGGCTGCTTCAGTGACATTTCATGTATCTCTGTCCTCTTCTGGGCTGGTGGGCTGGGGTTTGTTTGGAGATGATGGGGAGAATGGCCTCTGCCTGTGTAAGGCGCCCAGGGATTATGCTGCAAAACATCCTCTGCATCTGCTCTGCTTTGTCCTGCCTTCTTCATCTGCTTTCCTTGCCTTGGTGCAGGAACAGGCTCCCAGACCTTCCCCATTTGCTTTAACGACGACCCTGGCTGGGTGTTTGCCTTTGGCCATATTGATACCCTCCTGCCTGCACTGCTGGGTTCTGGTTTGCCATGCTGGGTGTTTTGAGCAGTGACTCCCACAGTTTCAGCTGTTTCAGCTCGCACAGGAACGCTTCAGCCTCTGCAAAACACCTGAATAAAGCGCGGCTCTTGCATCACCAGCTTAACAGGGCTGTACCCGGCTGCTGGCAAAACAATATCTTTGTTTTGCAGTTCGTTTTTACTGCTCTCCTGATAACAAATGTAAACCTTAGTTGAGTGGTTTTGATTAAACTCTAAGGGAGGCTCCGAGGCGATGGCTCCCTGCACTTCAGAGCACTTGCAGTGGGTTGTTTATCTTCTGCAGTTTCTTTAGTAAAACCCATGTAGCATCAGCCAGCAATTTAATTCTTTGTACTCTAGCATCCCTCCATTGCCAGTGAAAGCAACCTTTCAGCAAAAATCACTTTGTTAGCTTCTTTCTAAATTACTAAGAACGCGGAGTGACTTGTGTCACAGCCTCACCCTGCACAGCCCAAACCCGACCTACACACAGGAACGTGATGTCTGGGGAAAAGAAGGAAAAAAGGGGTAACACTACATAATCACTTTATTTTCCCTTTCCATTCTCCATTTAAGTGCTCTGACCCTTAGTGGAGGGTCATCCGGCTATGCTACTTTTCTTACTTCTGGAGCTGATGTTCCATCTTGTTATAAAGCCAGGCAGCAAGAGTAGGAACAAGATTTTTTTTTTTTTTTTTTGACTGAGATAGGTAATTTGAGAGAAAAGGGAACAAAACCTTGGGAAAGAAAGATAACCTATAATGACACAAAACTATGTCTGAACATCTGGTAACCTCAGGAAAGGCAGACCTTCCAAATTAGAAACCAAATCCTGATGCATTTGGGGCCAGTTAATGGTGCTTTCGTACTCCCACTCCACGAAGATTAAAACAATTATGAATTGGAAATGGTGCATTTATTTACTACCATTTAAAATGATAATGTCCATAACCTTCTTTAGTTTAACATGCTATTTAATTTGGTTGATTACATTGTTCTAAGCTTTCGATATCCTAAGGTTTAACAACCACACTGTATCTTCACACTTTTATATCCATAATGAATTTTAGCATGCAAATAAAATACCAGTGCTTCAGCTTCCAGAAACCTCTGAGGCAAACATTTTATTACATCATGAAATTAATTTTTATTGCCCTTCTGTTCTGTGAAGCAGAAACACAAAGCAATACCAAAAAAAACACAACAAAAGTGGCCTTTTCAGCAGCTTTGCAGCCAGAATTTCTTTGTTAATCTCCAAGGAGAAATGCACTTCAGATCGATGATCAAAACCGAGGAGGTAACAACACATTGTACGGACTGAGTCCACTAAAAAATTCTCTGCGGTAAGGGAGCGTTAACCATTATGGGACCTCGTGGACCATCTTGCTGACTTGCTTGGAATCATGATGGAGTTTCTGCCTCATAACTAGCTGGAGACACAGACATTAGCATCTGCTTTTGCACGCGGTCAGAGTGAGAGATGGCCAGATTCTGCATTACTTTGTGGACCGGCAGACTTAGAGTCCTGCTGTAACATCTGCTGCAGTTTTGTGGTCCGACAGGTGCAGCATAAACGCTGAATTATTTGATTTAAAAGAACTGCTTGCAGTTTATCCTCCCCATTTGCAGCAGGGCAGGAGGTGTCAGCCGGAGAAATGCATCCACAGGCACTGGGGCAGTGCCAGCATTTCACAGGCAGCATTCAGGGGATGCTGTAGCTCTTGGGGATGTCCAGGAGCTGTACCCAGGACATGGCACGGGCAGCCAGAGGGATGCTCCTGGGAGGTGAGCTCCTCCCATGGCCGTGGCAGAGTTGGGCATGTGTTGCCAAGTGAATTGGCCATTTATGTGGTTATTTGCCCCTATTTATGCTGTTTGCCCAGAGGAGGAAGGCAGGAGTAGACCGTGACTGGGCAGGCGAAAGGGACCATGTGTTGCAGCGTCTGAACAATTAGGTGTCTCCAGACGCAAATGGGAGCTCTGAGCATCCTGCGTTGTAAACACAGCGATTTGTGTGTGCTCACGCATGTCCTGTCAGCGTTTGTTTAATGCTTCAGTTGCACTAGCTTTTTTCCCTTTTAGTTTGTATTCTAATGTGCAGGCACTTGCTGAAGTGTATCCACTTAGTGAGCATCTGGCCTTGCTGGAGTTTTAAACTGAACACATATTTTAACAAAATCTGACTTCTCAGTTGGCACCAAGAAAATTAATAGACCCAATATCCTTTCCTTCCCTCCCACACAAGGCCGGCTGATCCTTCTTCCCTAACAGACCCTATTTTGTGTGTCCCACCCAGGCCTGGGGGTTGCAGCAGTCCGTCCCCGCCAGCACATTGGTCTGCAGAGAGCACAGGGTGCTTCCTAAACCTTTCAGGACCCCTGGAGTTCTCTAGTGGCCTTTGGACAGGACAAGCTTCTAAGGTCACTTGATTGAGTATGGGAAGCCTGACTCTTCTTCAATAGACTCTGTGTTTTATTTGTTTAGTGCACCTTCAAATGCTTACCTTAAATTAAGGATTTACTTATGGATTTAAATTAAGTGAAGATCTGGCACAAGTATGTGTTACGAGGCAAGTCACAGGGCTGAGGTAATTTGTTTTGTTGGATTAGTATTTGGACCAGTTATGTGGGGTAAAGTAGCATTAATGAACAAATACAATATCCAGTGAAATCCATCAGGGAGCCTTCATTAGACAATCAAAACCTCCCTCTCTTTGCTTGGTGTGACATGCCATCTACCACAACCTGGCCTTTAGCTCTTTCCTCACAGATCCCTAAAGGATTAAATAATTCAAACTTTTATAGCCATGTGCTCACCATCTTGAGCTTATGTTCTAGAGATGACCCTGAAACACTCTGGCTGTACACGCTGAGACAAAATAAGCAATACAGGAGAAAACTCTTCTCTCATCAGCCAGTGCTGTCAGCCACAACTCCCAGCTACCCAGAATTGTTCAGCATGCCCAATTCTAGGTCTGATTTTTATTATTGTTTTCTTCCCCAAGCTAGTGACTTCCTCTCAAAGAGCTCTGGACAGGGACTTGCCGCTCGTCACCCCAGCATCACTACCCAGCTGTGAGGACCAGACCATGAGCATTTGTCACACAAACTGGCACACATGGACTTTGAGCTCCAACACCCACGTGGCCCACTTTCAAACTCTGCTTCCTGGGAATGCTCATGCATGCAACCTGGAAACACTGCCTTTACAAGGTTTTGTGCTGATAAAAGCCTGTCATATGAATATACAAGAAACAAGCACCAAGAGAGGTTGCTGGCCAAATTCATTAAAATCTGTGAGTGACTGTGTCTGGGAATGTGCTGGCAGAGCTCATCCGGCTCTCAAAACTCATTAATCTTTCCAGTGCAGCCATTGGACAGGTGGAATAGGAGGATGCTGGTAATTTGTTTTATCACTGTATAACAGTTAGATGAACTTTGGCAATGTAACACAGACCTGAAGACTCATGGCATACAGTTTAAGGGACCCAGATGAAGGGTTCTCCTGTGTTGCTGGAGAGGATCCTGATAACCAGGGTCTTAACACAGGAGGCCCTATCCTGTGCCTGCAATTAGGAGAGAAGGTTCTGGGCCAAGACAAACAGACAGCTGTATGATTTTCAGTAAGGCCGGGTGCTGAGTGGGTTCTGCACTTTGGCCACAACAACCCTCAGCAGTGCTACAGGCTTGGGGAGGAGTGGCTGGAGAGCTGCCAGGCAGAGGGAACTGGGGGTTTTGATGGACAGCCGGCTGAACATGAGCCAGCAGTGTGCCCAGGTGGCCAAGAAGGCCAATGGCGCCCTGGCCTGTATCAGGAATGGTGTGGGCAGTAGGATCAGGGAAGTGATTTTACCCCTGTACTGGGCACTGGTGAGGCCGCACCTCAAGTACTATTTTGGGCTCCTCACTACAAGAAGGACAGTGAGGTGCTAGAGCATGTCCAAAGAAGGGCAACAACACTGGTGAAGGGTCTAGAGCACATGTCTTATGAGGAATGGCTGAGAACTGAGGTTGTTTAGCCTGGAGAAAAGAAGGATGAGGGGAGACCTTGTCCTCTCCACAACTACCTGCAAGAAGGTTGGAGAGAGTTAGTGATTGGTTTTTTAAATGAAGTAACAAGTGATAGGACAAGAGGAAATGGCCTCAAATTGCTCCAAGGGAAGTTTAGATTGGATGTTAGGAAGAACTTCTTTACTGACAGGGTCATCAGGCATTGCAACAGGTTGCCCAGGGCAGTGATGGAATCTCCTTCCCTGGAGGTATTTGAGTCATGTAGACATAGTGCTTAGGGACATGAATTAGTAGAGGACTTGTCAGTGGTAGGTTAATGATTGGACTCAATGATCTTAAAGGTTTTTTCTAATCTGGACAATTCTGTAATTCCATGATTATCAGCTGCATTGTCACTATCTGAAGTGCATTTTAAAGGCAGGGTGAAAGAATAAATCATTGTCAGATGTGGTCCAGGATAGCTGCTGTGGAGGGATGCTGCAGAAGTCTTTATAGACATGGTGCGGGACAGTCTTTGGAGGAGTTTGGAGGGAGATGAGCTCTAGGCAAGTGACAGGCTCTGGAGGAGTCAGTTGCCCTGATAAGATGCATTGACTTGTTTTAAAGACATCTCCAGGAAGTAAGAACTTTTAGAGTGTAAAACTGACATTTCCAATTCACCTGTATGGAGGCCTTTTCAGCATCAGCAAGGGAGATGAGGAAGACACTTTTGATTCATACACAAGATGAATGAGGAAGTGTAGCAGGAAGGCATGCCTATGTAAGTAAGTGAGCATAGCAAACAGACCTCCAGGCTTGTGTAACTTGAGAATTTAATTCTTACCATTTTCACAAGTAGGTCATAGAAAGTTACTGATGGAGTCAGCTTTCAGCTTGGTATAACTCAATATAATTGATTCCAATGGATTTGTTAGGTCATCAAAGGTGATTTCCTTTAGGCCTTCATGCTGTGCTCCCAGGCAATATTTCCAAAACTCTGGATAAGTAAAAAATGCATACTGAAGTGATTCCTGGTACTCAGGACTTTAATGAGACAGCTCTCTATCATTTTTACAAGACGATGATGAGCAAGCACTCAAACTCATTCTGCTTCTTTTCTCTAGTATACAAATGTAGGGGTAGCATTATAGCTACACAGTATCGAAAGAGAAGCATAGGAGGACTAGAAGTTTCCGGAATATACATTTCTTCAGTATGCACATGCAAAGGAGACTGTCTACAGAGACAAAGTCTCTGCTGACAGCTCAGGCTAGCCCAGCTCCACCCTTACACTGCAAACACAGTCATGCAAAGAGCCTTTCTTAGCCCAAGCTGCAGGACTGTCAGGAGAGAGGGACACCAGTCCTCTCTGGGTGAAATGCATCAGCACTGAATCACTTGCTCGTCCGGTGTTTGTGTGGGCATTGGGCATGGACAAGACCACCTGCTGCAGGCCCCTCCACCATCAGTGTCCTGCTTGGGACCCTCCCAAGGCCTGTGTGGACCCTTTGGGTGAGTTGCAAGATGCTCAAAGGACAGTCAATCCCTCCTCTTCAATTGGATTCGCTGTGATGGGAGGGAAAGGGCACAGGTCATGGTGCTCCATGTGCTCAAGCCACCCTTAAGGCCATTCTCCATCTCACAATACAGTCAAGGCCAGAGCGACCCAGGGCATGTTCATGCCTGTAAGCCATGGAGAGTGAGCTGAGATTTTTTGCAGGCGTGCCTCCATACACATACATTCCAGCTGTGAATCCTCTGGTGTTTTATTTCAGGCTGTTGCCATACACTGGAAAGGGATCTACTAAGATGTGGGATGAGTACACTCATTCCCTATCCTAACAATAGTCATTCATGATTGCTCCCCTTTGTGGAACCTCACAGTATGTTGCCTGTTGTGTAGGTTAACCTGTTCATTTGCATATACAACCTCTGTTGCTTTGGGCTCATTTTGGCCAGTCCTTGTCATCCTGGCAAGCATCTGCTTGCACTCAAGTGCAGTTCTCTACCTGATGAGAATAAAAAGTAATTTTTAAAAAACTTTAAAATCAAAAGTAAAAATACCAAACAGGTCATCAACCTCCCCCCCCTTCCCCTGCAAATGTAAAGCAAACTTGACTCATATTTCTGTATGGTCCCAACTGAAGGTCCTTGACTTTGTCAGCTACAGAGCAGAAGAAGATGTCCAAGTGCTTTTGGAATGGAGTCCCAGTAGTAAGCAGGTCTACCAGCAAATTAAAGGGGAGAAAAAATTAAGGAGAAGTGGCACCCCCCAGAGGCCAGGACCTCTGTAAAGGAAGAGCGATGCTGGTGGAGTTTTAAGACTGGTGGGATAAGGACAAAGCTTCTGTAACATCCATTACCACTTTGAAGGGAAGATGAGTTAGTGCCAGAAGCAGGGACATCCCTGCTGTAAACTCAGAGGATCAACATTAGAGTTATGGTCTCAGGAAGCTCTGGTGACCCTGTTGCATGAAGGAGCAGAGGCAAAGACCAGCCTGGCAATGGAACAGCATCCTATAAGCACTAAGTGTTACCTCAGCATGACCAACCCCTGAGGTTTAATCAATGTCATGGAGCAGTCCTCTCAAAGTATCACGGGATTAGTTTAAAAGCCATGAGGTATTTTCCTTGGAGGTTATGACATTTATTATATGCTATCTCTCTGCCCATTAGGCTTATCCACAGATGTTAAGAGAAGTGAAGCTAAAAATAGTACTTGGTTCACAGACTGCACAGAAATGCAGCTCTGCCTGCACCTCCCTTGGAGATAAGAGTACTCTCCCGGTGCTTTCCCATGGTGCTCAGCACCTTCATGGAAGCAGCGATGCTGCCCATCTCACCAGTTCACGGGTGAGGAATACCTGACTGCCTAATGGAGACCTGTTTCACAGTAACATCCTCCAAAGCCAGAGCAGTCTTGCAGATGTTCCCGTGTGGTTGCAGCCTGTCTCTGAGAGCCCTCTCCATGCCCTGCCAGAGACACACAAGTAGATCAAAACCTATCCTTGCTAGTCCTCCTTCCATCATCTCCTCACTGCCGAGCATGCCTACATATGTATGCATGCAGCTCTTACTGTCCTCATGGGCTACTGCCACCAACTTTCCCCCTGTCCCTTTTACTTCACCTATTCCAAGGAACAAGGCTTTACCTTTTAAACCCTTCTAATTGTGCTCTACAAGGCAACGTGAAGAATGGTGTTGACTGAGCAAATCTCTGACTTTCCTTCTGTGAAAGTCTTTAGACCTAGGGACTGTGAATATTCCTGTGAATCTTTCCTTCTCTGGAGTACACAAACCTGTGAACTTGGAAGTATATACTTGGGGACACACACATTGTTTCCCCTGCATTCCTTGCAGAGGGTGTTCATTGTAGAGCATGCTATGTATTCTTCTAGAAAAATATTTAGTACCCCAAAATTTTAACTTACTTAATTTTTTATTATTTTTTTTTAGATAGAAAGTGCAGTTAATATGCCATTTTGTTTGGAAATGTCTTAAGATACTTCTGCAGCACATAAAATCTCTAGCTGCATCTCAACACTCTGTCTTTATTCTATTCCTACTCAGGAAACAGTGGAAAAGGTGTTGTCTTCTGTATAATCCTCTGGTCCAACACCCTGGAAGAAGGAGAAGAAGAGGGTAATCTGGTTACTCAGAAGGAGTGGAGGAAGGGCTACCAGCACCCAGGGTGGTCTTAGGCTAAAAGTATCCCTTCTTGTTGTAAAAAGCCAGCTTGACCTTCCAGGATCTGGAAGGATTTTTCCTCATTTGTCTTTATGGAGCAATCTGAGGTTGTCACCCTATTGTGCAGGTTTCTCAGGCATCACCTTGTCATGCCCTTGCTTTGTGACCTGGGCCACCACACTCATCTCCACAGGAGCTTGCTCCGTGGGGCTGGCAGATGATGGTGAGTTGCTGATAGTGACAGGGACGTACCTCCACACCCAGAGAGCCCCACAGCCCTGGGGCTGCTGCTGCACAGAGCTCTGAAGCAGCTGCCCTTCTCCTCTGCTGGGCACCCATGAACTGCTGTGTTTTCCTGTCCCTGCAATCAGTGCTGGCTGGCCAAGGGCTACAGTGACAGTGAAAGGACTGCAGGGCAGGCTCCTGCCCACATGCTGCCTGCTTTCAGACTGCTTTTCACCCTCTACAACCATCCTCTCAAGCTGTGAATGGAAATATTTGCTCTGCCTATTGTTAGCCCTGCACCATGAAGACTGGGGCAACTGCCTGTATTGTCCTTGTGCCCCTTGAGAGTTTTTTGCAGATTGAATTGACTGCTAAGACAAAAAGGGATGGCTGAGTTAGGTAAGAGGAGTGATGTCTTTAAGGAGTCCTGGGGGCTGAGATCCCTGCGTGCTGACTTGGGTAGGAGGGTTTCATCCAAGCTACTGATAAGAGCATCAGGTGAGCCGGAGGGAGGCTGCGCGTGGAGAGATGGAGGTGACAGCTACTTCCCCCCTTAAACAACAGCCACTTCCCATTAAGTCCTCACCTGCCTTCTCACAGGAATCCCACATCCCTCAGTGGGAGGTACCCTAGAGAGAATAGCCACGTGGTGGGGCAGAGACATGACTGCCCAGAACTCTGAGCTGATGTTTCCAACAATGCCTCTTGTTAGGACGTCTCCGAGGCAGGGAAAGGAGATTAACCGTGAATAGCAATGCCATGTGCTCCCAGGGCAATTCTTCCAGGTCATTTAATACAGACAAACAAAACCCACAGCAAAGTTAAAGGCAGCTCCATAGCCTGGCCACAGCTGTGGAGGCAGTAGGTTTTAGGAATTGGTTTGCTTCCAGAGCTGTTAAAGGTTTGGAGAACTTTAGTATGTTGATGTGAAGATTTATGAGGGGATCAAGGAGATATGAAAATGAAAGAGTCAACAGTATCAGAGCATGACATGAGATAGTGAAGTATTTTATTTCCATTGCTTTAAATATTATCTCTTGGTTGGCAGGAAATAACCCGAGCAGGGAGACTGCATAGCAGAGGTACGGAAAATAGATGTGATCATTTTCCACAGACGTAATGAGCACCACTCTAGATATTTTATAACTTGCTAGTGTTTTATGTCATTTCTTCAGACATCTGTGCATTAGAGTGACTGAGAACTGCAAATGATGTATAGTTAAGATATTCCCCTATAATTAGGCTGAAATAATGCTGGATTATTCTAGTGTAATTATAGGCGTCTATTTTAACTATTAGCTCATTAAAAAGCTATGATGCAAATCTCGTTCTGAAAGAGATGAAAAAATAAGGGTATATGAACCAAATGTCAGTGGTCCTCCGCTGAGACCAGATGGAGAGGTATAAGTATACTCAATTTATCAGTCAATATATTTAATTATAGCCAGGCTTGGATGGAGCCTGCAATGGCCTTTTATTGTATTTAGTGTTTGCAGGCAGACGTGGTGATTCAGAAGCACTTGGGAAGGGAATGCAGTACCTATGCAAAAGGATGGACTTTGTCTGAAACTAGTCTGGGTTTCACATGAAATCCTGCCACGTGCTCGTCTCTAGATGGGAGCCATCCTTCAGCCCACCTTGGACTTCAGGTGTGGCACATAGGAGTTTACAGAAGCTGGTGCTGCAAGGCTGAAGCCCATGAACTGGTGTTTGAGACCCTCAATAAGACTGGCCCCAGGAAGCGTGCAAGCGGTCACAACCAGCACAAGTCCCACTGGAGCAAGAGGCGCTCATCTGTGCCTAATCTGCTCTGAGTCAATGTTGGTCAAGTGTTATGGAGCAGCGACATCACCCAGTTTTGAGTAACAAAAGTGAAGCAGCAGGCTTGGCTAGTTCAGTCTCTGACAAAGAACATCCTGGAAGGGAACTGTGTGCCCTTGGGTGCTCTCTTCCAAAATGCAAGGAAGTTATTCTTCATTTTTTTATCTCCCCCTCTTCTCTGAAGTACCCTGACAGGGCCAAGACACCCTGAGCAGCTGGAGGAAGGAGCTGCAGCCTGGCTTCCCACATTTGTTTGAACCCCTGCTCAACTGTGCAAATCAACAAAAAGATGTCTTGGGATGAAACCCCGATCCCGTTATACTTAAAAAGGTAAGTTGTGCTGGGAAAAAAACCCTGATCCTGCTGTGCTTGTGAAGATAAGGGTCTCTTTTGCCTGGCCCTGCATATAGGGTGGAATACAGCCAGGGCACAGTTTAAGCAACTGACTCCATTGAAACTCCATCTTTTGGGCTTTCTGAGATCTACAGTATCTTTCCCTCCAGATGAGGGAATCTCTGCATGTAAGGATCAGTCCCTGGCCTATCATTAGGACATCACTTTACAAGGGTCAGACTTTCCCTCCCAATTCAGCCATTGCTTCTGCCTCGCTCAGGCTCATTAAGAAAATAGCTTGCTTTGCAAATATGATCAGGGTGCCTTCTCTGCCCAAAGGGGCATCTCATCTTTGGCATCCGACAGCAAACAGCAGGGTAAAATAATAGAGCAGAGGCTAAATAAGAAAAATGACTTCTTGCCCTCGAGCATTATGGCAACAAATGGTGAAGAACATGCCCTCAGGGAACAGTGAAATGAATGAGATAAATGTGTAATGTCCAATAACTATGTGTTGTATCAAAAAGCATATTCTTAAAGCATGAGCTTAGCAGGGGCTGGTGAATGCAAGAAGCAGAGAGCCAGACAGGAAATTTATTGTTGCACAGGATGGCACGGCATGTGAATCTTGCTGGAGAGCTCTTTGTGGTTGCTGATGGCTTTTGAAGGGGTGAGTACTGAATGTAAGACTGGTTTATAGGAAATACTGAAAGAGGAAAACCAGCAGAAAGCCAGGAATGGAAGCTCGGACAAAACTGAAGTCCCATCCAAGTGTGTTTCTGACCCAAGTCTCAGCTCTAATGCCTGGAGATGAGAAAAAGGGGGATTTCTGATGGAGAAGAATGGGCAGGTGGACTAGGAGAAGGGATGGAGCTGGCTACAGCTGTATGGTGGCATTTTTTTTTCCCGCCTCAGCTTTCTTGTGTAGCTGCCTGCTCAGCCCAGGAGCAGCAGTGAGAGGCAGAGTGGACAGGGAGACCGGCTAAAGGACTGGGGGCTGTAGCACAGAATATTTTTATGCTTGACCACAGGACTGATGGTTAGACATGATTGAGAAAGGATGTTCCTGACTTTGGCTTTAATTTGATTAAAGTCTGGCTGAATACTAAGAACACGACCACGCGCCCAGGTGAGCTGGTAGAAAGCATTTGCGTGTGCGTGATTGGAAACTGCCACCACTTATAGCCCTGTCAGCTTTTACTGACTTGACAGCACGGTGCTGCACCCCAAGACCACAGAACATGGCAAGTGAGCCGATGTGATGTAAGCGAGCAAGAGATGTGGTGACGTGCATCAGGGTCCAGAGAGAACTTCACGTCGCTGCTTGCAACCCCGGGGGAGAACAGCTCCGGGCTGGCCTGTCCTTGTCGCTGAGGAGACAGTCCATGGGAAAGCAGGTTTGGGCAACCTGAAGGGACCGTCACTGGTGAGACCAGCACCCAACGCTTCGGGAGCCACTGGGTGGCGTACGGACACTTACATACATAAAAGAGCAGACTCCTTTAAAAAAACCCCACAAAACAAAACAAAAAAAACCAAGGCAAAAATCTATGTAGGTAATTACGTGGGCGCTCTCTGGACTGGGGCGAGAGCAGGTGAAACCAACCCAGCATACATTAAGAAAGTGGTTATATGTCATGCCTCCTTTAACAAATAAAAGTCCAGATGATCAAGTATCAAGGAGTAAAGTTCAGAGGCTGTAAAAGCAATCAGCTAATGAAAAATCACAGCACAACCTCACCTTCACCATGCAGGGCACAAACAGGGGACTACAGGAGTGGCTGCAAAGCCACTGGGCAGGCAGCTGCCCCAAATCATTCCTGGTGCTTAAATACCTTGCTGGCAATAGCCAGGAATATCTCGTGTTTACTCCTTACTCAGCTGAGTCCTGGCTGTGCCATGACTGCAGTTATTCTGGTTGTGTGGTCCCCCCAGGCGCTGATATGGTGGGAAGACTGTGAGTCCCTGGGCACAGCCCTGCTCAGCTCTGCTGCTCAACACTTTCATTTCCTATGAGAACATCCTCTCCCAGTCCATTGCCTTCACCCATGGGGGCTGAGGATGGATGGCTTGCCAGCAATTGGTCCCGCAAGCTGGCTAAAGTCGGAAGGGGCATTTCAGCAGGAGCCAGGAGCCAGAAATACTTTATCTCAGCACCTTCCAGACTCCTTACATTCTCCTCCCCTGTCTAGTTTGTTCCGGCCTGATCTATAATCCTTGCTGCATTTCATGGGCTCCTTTCCCTCTGATTATTTAATGTGATTAAGAAAATATTTCTATCTCAGTTTTGCTAGTTGCTGGCAATTCCCCCTGCAGGAAAGCCAGCTCTCGCCACCTCATGCATCTGGGCCTGTGAATATTGCAATGGAGAGATGCTTGGAGGAGCTCCTTGTTCCCAACAGGATAAGGCCCCAGAGCAACAGAGAATAGAAGAGACTATCTGTGACAAGTGTCCTGAGACATGTTTTCTCTCCTTTTACCAACAGTCAATGCAAATAAAAAAGAAGCTTGCTTTGAGGATGTTTCATTTCTATGATGATGATGTCGGGACAGGAAAGGAGGGAACAGTGTTAAGATAAGTTATACTGTTTTCAACTAATTTAGCATCTATTCTGAATGCAGTAGCATTGCTATAGATGTCTTTTGGCATCTGTGAGAACCCCCATGTTTACAAAATAGGAGCCCCTGACATGCCTTCATGATGTTCAGGTATCAGAACAAGTGGCAAAAGTCAGGAAAGTGGAGTTATCAGCCAGGCTGGGGCTATGTTTGTTTGTGTGTTAGCCTCACTCAGTTGTCCACCTTCCCTCTTTTACGTGAGTTATGTCTGGGTATATAGGTGTATATGTATTAGGTATATCTGTTCTCAACTACCAATCATTCATCACTTACCATCAGGTTGCTGGCAGGAGGTGGCTTTCCCCTGCCTGCAGTCATTGCAGGGGCAAGAAGGGAGCCAGTCTGGAGGAGACAAGGCAGCTTGTCCATCCCCCAGCAAACCATGGTTAGGGATGTCCTGCCCAGCTATGAGAGGTTCCTTTCCTGCGTCAGCAACTCAGTGTCCCTTTGCAAACATTCTCCCAAGCAGTTCAAGTCCTCACTGCTTGTGACTGGTTTAAGCTGTGTGAAGGAACAGTGCTCTGTGACTTTTGGGAGTATCAAAGGAGCAACAAGTTGATGCTGTGGCTGCTTTTGAAAGGGATGCCTGAGAAGGGGCCAGGTTCCTGGGAGATGGCTGCCCTTCCAAAGCAATGGCCTCACATGTGAACCCTGATGGAAGAACAATGCTCCTGGTATGTGGGGATGATCTCTCATCCCTGGCAAAAGGGCTAGGATAGCATCTGCACTATAGTCCCTTTTCTTCAGAGGCACAAAGGTGCTGTTTTCCCTGTCCCCCAGATGGGAAGCTGAGGCAAAGGAATCCCATGATAGAACAGAGGCTGAGGCCCGAGTCTCAAGTTAATGCCCTCAGTATCTCCTCTTTATTGCAGACTCTCACGAAGACCCCTGTAGTTTTGGGGAAAGTCACTTCATCTGGATCAAGATGAGGAAGCATCATGATGGATTTCAGCTAACAAATGGCAGCAAAGTAAGAAAGGAGAAAGAAAAGCCTGGCCCCTGAGCAGACAGACATTTATGCACATCCATATCAGTAAAGGTTTCCTCAGCATTTAGTGTGGATGTAAACTCTCTCCTCTGAACGGCACCCAAAACGCCAGCTGGCTCCTGCAGACTGCAGAAGGCGCATGAGTGAAGTCTAATGAGAGCCCATGCACAGCATCCCAAAAGTGACAGTCGCTCCAGTCTCAAGTAGAATCGTGAGCTGCTAATTCCTCCAGGGTTAGCAGAGGGCAGTGTGATTTCAGAGGGTTGCTCCAGTGTGGGGTGTCACTGTTTAGATGGGCATCCCCTCTGACTGACTCCTTCCCCGCAGCCTGCCTGTTTGCAGGGTTGTTCATGCTGTGTGATCTTAATACAGCAGGAGAAGAAAGCATCATTACTTCTTGCTTTTTTTTTTCCTCCCTTTTCTTTTCTTTATTCATTCCAGGATAATAGAGTCCTCCTCTCCCCAATTTTGTTTTTCACATGAGACCACACAGTCCTGGACACTCGGTCATTAAAGACAAAATGAAAGAAATAAGCAGAAATAATTTTATAAGTCAGAAAATATTACAGTTAATGAGAAGGATGGCCTGTTTCATCTACCCCTGCACTGCCCAAGAAAGTGCCGATAAAACTAGATAGATATGTGACTTGATGCTGGTGCCTGAACACATTAGTCAGTTTTAATCTTTTTATTTTGCAATAATTATGGCATTGACTGTGCCTTTTCTGTCTGAGGGAAAGTTTATGATGCTTGGAAGAACCTGGGCAAGAAAAATGATTTTTATTGATGTCTTTTCAGATGATGCTTTGGCACATGCTGCTTAGGGCCCCAGCTCCTGCAGAGGATGTGTTCTCACTCCACATCAGCCTCGGACTCCCAGCACTTCGCAGCTCGGTTTGTGGGAGAGCAGGGCTGGCTTGACTGTGGTGCTCACGTAAAACGGAGTCCCTTCTCCACTCACATCACGATCATGTCATCTCGCTTTCCTTACATGTTTGAATGTCTCCCTGCTCCCATTTTAGGGGGAACACTGGGATCCTGAATGTAGCCTCAGGAAAAAGTGCTATCCAAAGGTTCTGGGGCCCAGGAATGGGCATCATTTTAGGTGAACTGGTGGGAAGTCTGGCTTCATGTGCAGCCTTACTGGCTCACCTGAGCTCTCAGCATCACTATTTACCTGTATTCCTACAATGCCACATAGCCCTCCACCTCTGAAGACTGAGATCTACAGCTCTAGGAACATAGAAGGAGATGACAGTGGCACCAGAGTTTCTATTTGTGTGTATCACGAAACACGCAGCACAGCCTCCTATTTAAATAGCAAATTTCTGCCAAAGCACGAATGCCTCCTACAAAGCTCGGGGTGCCCTCAGCTTGCACTGAAGTGACTTGCAGCTGAGGGCACTTGCCACCTCCCAGGAGGTGCTGAGCAGTGGGCAGCAGAGCATCCCAAAAACAGGGCTGGGGCAGCAGAGGCGGAGCAGGTCCAGGCTGGAGGGCGTTGTAAGTGCTGGATGATGGGGAAGTGTGGTATAGCACCTGTTTTTGTGAGGTCTGGCTGAAATCAATGCTGTTAGTCCCCTGCTTTCATGAGTACTAAAATCACTCACATAACATAAAAGTATCATCTTGACAATAAAAGCCAGCTCAGTCTCTTTTCTATCTACTTTGCTGTTATTTATTCTTCACAGCTGGATCAATGTGTGATACACTGCAGTCCTTCATTTTTCTTGCCTTGTCTAACAACTATTTTTAATGTTTATCTGCTTGGAGAAATAATGTGTTTTACCTAGTGATAAATGTACTTTGCATTTATTCAGAAGACCATCTAAGATTACAAATCCAAAATTGATGAATGAATTAACTACTTGATGGATCAAAGTAAACCAATAGAGTTTAGGTGTTGGTTACACCAGGAAGGGTGCCTAGCAGGTCAGTCCATCGAAGATGTTGTATTTATTTTATTTAAGCATTTCTTGATTTCAAAACAATAAAATGCTGCTCATGGGTAAACTTACTAAACAAAGGAGACTGCTAAAGGGCCTGACAACGTTTCCTTGGTAACATTTCTTAGCTTTTACCCCAGTGATTGATATCCAAGGATAGCCATTTGCTTTCTGCAGAGGAGCGGGAGAATATGGCTCAGTGATTCTCTTCCTGGCTCCTGAAAGCAGAGAGAGGAGAAACAATCCATTATAGCTGATGTGGCTTTACTCGTTATTTAAAAAAAAAAGAAAGAAAAAAAAAAGAAAAAAGTCAGCAACTAAGAAAAAAAGAGACAAATTGAGCTTGAAACCTGATCCAAAAAACTTGCTGTATTTGACAGAAAAGCTCTTCGACTTCACAGAGCTTTGCACCAGAATCCTGATGTGTGTTTAAGACTGACCGTAAGCTGAACACATTTCTTTGCTGTGCTCTTTTTTTCCTTGATTAAAAAACTTTTGTTCAAGCAGTGTTTCTTTTTCTGATTGTACTACTCAGCCCCACTGTTCGTGGGGAACCATCAACACCACCTACCTAGGGAAATAAGCAGTCATGAGGGGGCTGGGTCCTGCTTTGATGCCTCTGTGGGATATCCCCAAATGTAATACAACTGAGGAAAACTGTGTTTGCAAGTCCAATCAGAGCTAGTCAAAATGTGGTTTTAGGTGTGTGAGTGAGACAGGCTGGACAAATCACCCTTCACAGATGAAAACCCCTGCATTTCTCTCACCTGCAACTGCCCTCCCATCCCTCTGCAACATCTTTGCAGGCATCCTCACTTCTTATTTGCAGAAATACCCAAATGGTGACGCTCATGCCAAAGCCCTTTGCAGTCATCCAGAGGGCAACACTTGTGCAGCAATTGCAACTGCTAAAAAGCATGCCCGGATGCTGATGTTCCAGCGATTCTGTCAGCTTCAGCCAATAACATCTCCACATGAAACCAATAAGACCAAAACCCATAACAAATTAATCCCGAGGACTCAGGAAACAGCATTCCTTCTTCTGCAGTCCTGCCTCTGGCAGTCTGTGGTGGCTTTGGCTGAGTGGAGGAAGAAGACTTTCAGTGACTTTGCAGCTCCTCATAGCAATCCAGGGATCTGTAGAGAGAGCTAGGAAGGCAGCAATGCTCAGGGACAGTGATATTTTGGCCCCATTTGCTTCTCCTTGGCCATACCTGCAATGCAGTGCCATTTGCAGAGAGCTTGAAAGAAGTTGTCATACTGGCTCTGTGCTCTTTGTCATGTCCTCCCCACGTTTTTCTTTCTCACTAAAGATTTTTCCCCATCTTTTCTTTTTTTAGGATTTGGAGTGAAAGTAGTTGCAGTTCTGACCCCCAAAAGAGGGGCTACCAGCATCAGCAGGGCAGCAGCAATGTACTTCTTCCACTGGAAGAAATCTGAGTTATGAGAAGTTATGAGAAGAAATGGGTTATGGTTGTCTGAACACCTCAGAAATCATTGCAGCCAAGAAAAAGAGGCAAATTCATAGCAGAATACATCTATTTTTTTGGATGGTTGGATACCTGAGAGGTTCATCCTTCTTTTCCTTCTTGCAATTTATCCCTTGTGCTTCTATACTCCAATTTTAGCTTCCTCCAGGCCTCCCTCAACCAAATGTCCATTTCTGCTCATGTCTCCTAAACTCATCACAGTACACACAGACCTTCCCTCTCTTCCCTTTGCCTCTGTCACAGGACTCCTTTGCAGATCCCCCCCAAAAAATGCCACCAGCAACCCTGAGGACCTTGGTCATTGTCAGGAGAGAAACATAGGCTAGTGTGGCCAGCTGATGGCCTTTCCCCTCAGCCCAAATACCAATCCTTATGGAGGAGGTGGCCACTTGTTGTTCTCCTAGCTGCTGTGGTCCAAGGTGTGTGCAGCAGCCAGGAGGCTGGGGGAAAGACTGATAGATGGGCGAGGGACAAGAAGTGGGATCCCAGCATGCCTCACTTGTGTCAGGGAAGGGGCTAAATCGATGAACACACAACAAATCAATGCTGTTGGTTTGGTGTGGGTTTTTTTCTTTTTTTTTGGTAACATGATCTTTTCCATTAGGATGCTCACCACTGCTCCATTAATAGTCTACGTTCAACCGCCAGCGCTGGGTGGTACCCAAGGCCTGAGGAAATGCAAAATTAAAAAAAAACATGGACTGTAATTGATCCATCAAGTTGTATAATCATATGAAACAAGAGCAAGATTTTATTTTTGTAAACCGAGTACCTGATTTTCTGAAGCCTGAGATACATTCACACACTACAGAAGCATTATATTGCTTATAAAACTATCCAGTCCTTTTTATAATCCAGCAGCAGTACAGCCAGTCTCAAATAACTCTTTTTAAGATGCACTCCCCAGGCATACTGTGTACATAATTATTTTTCTTTGTTTTTCTCCACTATTTGTTTCATCTAGTGTCTCCCTCTTTCCGGTGACAGATTGCCTGTACCTGCAGACATAAATAAAGCTTGCTAGTCCTTTAAGGACACCCTGCATGTCCCAGCTTCAGCACTCCTGTTGCTATTTCTCTTTCCAAAATAGAGACATTTTGGTGGATGTCTTTTGAGGATTTGGGGTATAAGGCTGTGCCTGTGGAGGAAAGGAGAGGGTGGAATCTGTGGACTCTCTTTCCTCCCCTGTGAGGAAGAAGAGAGGTGGCCGATGGACTGCAGTCTGTGGAGGCAAGGAAGGGCCAGGATATCTTTGCAAACAGGGATTTGAGAGGGGATTCCCTCTCTAGGGGGAAGGGGGTGCATTCTGCCAAGAGGGAGTATTACCCTTTTTTTTCCCCAGGATCTGGAGAAAGGTTGGCTTGGTGGGCTGAGCTCTGGGACATGCTGCCCAGCAGCCAGTCTGATGCTGCCCACTGACACCTGGCATCCCACCTGGCACCAAGAAAAGAAATCTTGCTGCGGTGACAGGCACAGGAGCTTTGGGGTCATTGCCTTCCCCTTTCCCAGAGCACACCAGCAGTGGGGGGCTGGATACCCAAAGTGGAGTTTTGTGGGAAACCAAATGAGAACATAACATCTCCCAAACTAGGGAGCTCAGAGCCCTGGGGAAGGCAAAATAAAAAGAAAAGTGGTTGAAATCAGTACTCCCCTTCCTGGCTAACTGGTCCTTCCTGCAGGCTTTCTGTGAGGCTAGCAACTCTCAGGAGTATCCTGTGCCTCTCATCTAGAGGTGAAGTCTGTCTACATACCTCCAGCCCTTCTGGAACCCACCTGTGCTCTCCACCCTCCACAGGACTCGGACTCTGGTGTAACTGCCAACCCCTGCTGCCAGCTCTCTGCCATACACCTTGCCTCACCTTTCACTCCAGGTGTTTCCCCAGCTAAGCTGCTCTCAGAAAAGCATTTTTTTTTCTCTCTTTACTCAACTACAGCCACCAGAAGAACAAAATCAGCAGCCTTCTGCTCTGCCACCCAGCTGCCCCTATCAGCAGAGAGCGTAACATGCATAGTTAAGCGGAGACAAATGTGTTGCAAAAGCTACATCACCCACTGCAGACAGTGTCTATCTGCTTACAGCGCCAAAACAAAATTTTGTCCATGTGCTACAGAAAAGGAGGAAGTTGCTGAAAACCTACAGACTCTGCACACCCAGACAAGCATCCTTGTATCATTAGGTCCATATCATATATGAGGCTTTATCTTCTCTCATATAGATGAGAGGCATCCAGAAACCTCTAGGAGCAAGGCAGCGTCTTCAGAGATGTTCAGGATCACTGGCTTTCTCAAAGCCCAGCCACAATGAATGTTGTTTTGTTCCATGGGTTTATGAATTACTGCTACTATGAGGTGTGAGGGAAATGCATAGCTGCTCTCCAGAGAAGACAACTCAGTGTTCAGTGGCCAAATCCCGAATCATAGAACAGTTTCAATTGGAAGAGACCTTCAAGATCATTGAGTCCACCCTTGTCCTAGCCCTGTCAACATCACCAAACCACGTCCCTCAGCACAACATCTACCCGTCTCTTAAACACCTCCAGGGATGGCAACTCAACCACCTCCCTGGGCAGCCTGTTCCAATGCCTGAC
>NW_009722331.1:8660-35593 GCF_000703405.1 Apaloderma vittatum | reverse complement strand
TCCCTCTCTGCCTGGCAGCTCTCCAGCCACTCCTCCCCAAGCCTGTAGCGCTGCTGGGAGTTGTTGTGGCCAAAGTGCAGGACCTAGCATTTGCCCCTATTGAAATTCATGTGATTGGCCTCGGCCCAGCAATCCAGCCTATCTAGATCCTTCTGTAGAGCCTTCCTACCCTCAAGCAGATTGACACTTCCACACAGCTTGGTGTCATCTGCAAACTTACTAAGGGTGCACTCTATTCCCTCATACAAATCATTGATGAAAATGTTAACAGGACTGGAGTCAGTACTGAGCCCTAGGGGACACCACTTGTGACCGGCCTCCAAGTGGATTTGACTCCATTGACCACAACTCTTTGGATTCAGCCATCTAACCATTTTTTTACCCAGCAAAGCGTATGCCCATCCAAGCCAAGGGCAGTCATTTTCTCTAGGAGAATGCTGTGGGCAGCAGTGTTGAAAGCCTTACTAAAGTCAAGGTAGATGACATCTACAGCCTTTCCTTCATCGAGCAAGCGAGTCACCCAGTCACAAACCTATGCTGGCTGGGTCTGATCGCCTGGTTGTCCTGCATGTGCTGCATAATGGAAATCATGATGATCTACTCCATCAGCTTCCCTGGCACTGAAGTCAAACTGACAGGCCTGTAGTTTCCTTCTGTCCCTTCTTATAGATGGTTGTTATACTGGCTGACTTCCAATCAGCCGGGAATATCACAAGGCAGAGAAAACCCACCTCAAGAAAAGGCAATATCCCAGGAAGGAGACTCCTCATTGCATTTGGACTATTTTCCAGGTCTTTGCTGATCTGGAAGTTTGAGGAGGACTTTCTAGCTTGAAGCAGAAGATCAGGCTGACAGTTCAAAGAGAGGAAATACAGTGCCTATCCATATCTGGGAAAAAGGATATATGCCCTTAGCCTTGTGTGTACAGCCTGAATTAGTGAAGTAACTACACTGTAAATCGTCCCCTTCCTTGCAGCACTGTTTTCCTCCAAACAATGGGAAGCAGAAGCTAGAAATGTGCTGATACGATAAGGGGGCTGGAGGAGAGGCAAGGTCAGATGTACTCTTGTTGCAGTCTTCCTGTCTGTAGACATACACTCCTCGCTTCTCTAAAAGCCAAGGAAGGACACAGATAGTTAAAAAAGCTGTATTAGCCATGTCAAACCCTTGCCCTTTCCACCTGGCTGCATATAGCACATACCTAAGGAACACAAACATGCTGAAGATGCCTTAGTTTGAAATACCTCTGCCGACAGCTGCTTGAAACACCAGACTTATATTCTGCAAGGAATTTTTACATTTGCAAAAGTTCGATTTGGCAGAAAAATGAGTCATTTTCCCCCTGAAAATCTGTGGGGAGGGACGAAAGGGGAAAAATAATTGCTTGGAAAAAATCAAACAATTCCTATTCTCTTTTTACTTTTCTCGCAATACAGAGGAACAGCTGCCTCTGTCTCCTGAGGATCCCCCCAGCCACGAGCCGAGCAGCCTCAAATCCCAGCGAGCCGCTGTCTGCGCGGCAGCTCCTGTGGCTTTGGGCTTCCCGCAGCAAAGCCCAGCCCAGCTGGGGTTGGGAGAGACTGTTCTCACAGCAGCATCACCTTGAGCCTGCGGGGAACCAACCCTGCCATGACTGACCTGCTTCGGCAGCTCAGTTTCAGTTTTATCTCCCTCTCAGTTTTGGGACAAAAGTTTGTTTTGCTGGAAAATTCCTCACTAGCCTTTCTTGATATGTTTGCATGTTGCACAGCCACTTCCAGGGTTTCTACTTAAAAAAACCACAAAAACAACAGCCCCACAAGAAAGTAAAACCATTATTTATTTCAAGGGAGGAAATAAAATCTCATCGATGCAAACTATCCTATGGTTGTGCCTGAGTCTCTCGTTTGCCACAGTTGGCCAGGGTAACGATGCTCATGTATGTTGAAAGGGATTGTACTGAGATGCCGGCAAAAACAACCTGTTAAGATGACTGGCTCACTGCTCTGCCCAAAATGGCAACATTTGAACACACAATACGCTCGAAGATGATTAAGCCAAGGAAGTGTAATGATATGTGAAACCAATTTTTGTTAATACCAGACTGAAACACACAGTCTTGTACGAGGAAGAGAAATGTCCATGCTCCTAGTAATGGAGATCAGAGCCTTAATAATCATTATGCTACTAAAACTGTACACTAATACCACAGCAGGTCACAGGGGTCAGAGCAAATGCTCCTTTCTTTGTATTACATGCTTTTATGTCTTCATTTACTCCACCAATTCTCTCATTATTTCCTCCTCATCTGCTATTCACAGGCGTAATTTCTTTGGCTGACATTCCCCTCCTCTCTCACTAAGAAACAATCGATATTACATCATCTGCCTCACCGCAATGCCTCATAGGCCACGAGATACGTTGGAGCGGATTCCTCTGGGACTTGTTTTCCAGCCTGTCTCCATTTGAATCAGTAAGAAAAAGAGGATGCTTGGCAAAGTCCCTGGGTGCGGCTGGAGCACAGCCTGAGCAGCGCAGTGGCCGCCGCTTCAGCCTCGCTGTCTGGGAGGCGATGCCGACTCAGCTGCCATTTGGTCTTGTAGCCCTGCCTTAATAAGTCATTAATGAGGAAAATAATGGAACAAATGAATAGAGCCCACCCATAAATTGAAAAGGTTGATGGGGTTATTGGGGATTTACTCCAAAGTAACAAAGCAGATTCTTTATCTATTTTTCCCTGAGAGAAAAAAAAAATCTGATAATCATGTATTAGTCCTTCTAACCTCAGTATAAGAGCAGCAAAACTCACCCATCTCTTCTCAGTAAATGCACATCATTGCAGCAGCATGACCGTTCTCACGCCTCAGTCCTCTTGGCTGTGTCACCATAAATTGCTGGGTGATTAAACTCAGCTAATTTCCTACAGGGCTGTTTGGTTTTGTCGTGTTGTCTTCTGCTTTTTCACATGCCGCTGTCTTGTAACAGGGTCATATGAGACAGGTACCTTGTATCATTTTGAAATATACTGTAAGCTAGTTCAGGAGGCAGAACTCTAGCATGTTTTACTTATGTTTTTATTTTTTTTCCTTTCATTTTATTTCCTGATTCAATACTGCCTGCCTTCCCTTGCTCTTAACTAACTAGCCAGCATTTCCGACTTCTGGGCTGTCTGCAAAGGAAAGAAGCTATCTAACTCTGAAATTTAATAAAAGCCTCTTAAGTGATTTGGGAGTGCGTAGGAGAGAGAGAGATCTTTAAAAGCAAACATTACTGCTAGGGTGTACATGTAGCCTAATAGGATTTTCTTCTTTGTGAATCTGAGCCCTTAATAAGACAATCTGAGATTGAAGAAGAATGAGAACATTTTATTTATTTAGGTATCCGTCTAAACATATTTTGGTTGTTTTCCATGAAAAATGTGTCAAAAGATACCCTACATGCTAATAACTTTAAGTCGGGATTGTATTCTTTTAGCAATTTATTGCAGAACGCTTCTTCCCCATCCTCTTGCCCGTTTTGCCTGTAATTTTGCTTTTTCCTGTACCCAGCCTCTCCTTCAAATTTCTTTCATCCTTCTCCCATTTTTTTTTAAAAATTCTCTAAAACCAGGCTGCTTCTTTCTCGAGGATGACTGAGAAGAGTGTGAAAATGAGTCGCATAAGTCTTACTCACGGTTTCCTCTGTGCTTGCCCTGCATTACTGGGACAAACCAAAGCTGTACAGATGAAAAGATGCCCACAAGCTACTCTGAGTAAGCTTTTGTTTAGGATTCTTTAGTGTGGTATATGTTTTTTTCCTAAAACAGGATGCTCTA
Organism: Apaloderma vittatum; assembly: GCF_000703405.1. NCBI lineage: Eukaryota > Metazoa > Chordata > Aves > Trogoniformes > Trogonidae > Apaloderma > Apaloderma vittatum. The sequence goes on along the minus strand of NW_009722331.1, from coordinate 31,800 downwards.
AACCAGCAGCCCCTTTAAAAGATAAGCAATTTAATTATAGCGACGAGATAAAAGCAGAAATGGCTCTCAGACAAAACCTCGGACAATTAGATCAGGAATGATGTGAAAGGACACCCACTGAGGAAGAAGAAACTCGGCACTGATAACGTGAGACACTACTGCATGGACCTTGGAATATAATTTCCTAGTTCTATCCAAAAATAAAAAGTCTGGGAGCTCATATCAAAGGGGCTCACATCTCCGTGTGGCAGGTGTTTCTTCCCCTTTTTAGGTCCTCCTTGCATGCAGGCTTGATTATGTTCTGATATAGCGTAGTTGAAGTGTAAGAGAATAGTGGAAAATGACATATTTTAAAATACAATTGCCACAGCATGTCAAAACCAGAGCGAATTGCAAGGAGGGTCTTGACACAGCAAGATAACTGGGCAACATTATGGCAAATGAAACGGAGTGTAAAAACTCCAGGAAGCAATGCAGAACAGAAGAAATAATTGACTATAGTCATTCTGGGGAAAGAATATATTGGTATCGTCTAGAGAAGCAAAATAAAAGTGGCTGGTCAGTGGTGGTCCAAAAAGTAGTTGGAGAAATGCTAAACTTTGGATGGAAAATGTTACTGTGTAATGCTGATACAACAATGTAAATGACGTCATCAGCCTTTATACGCTGCCTATATATGTGATAATCATATTTTGGAAATGATGTAGCAGCAAACAGAAGAGAATTGAAGAAGGCTGGTGGAAAGGAAGGGACATGGGCAGATTTCTAAGGAGACTGAAAACATCAGCACCACCTGGTGCGGAGTGGAGAGAACAATGAGAGAAAAGAGAGGAGAGACACATGAGAGTTCTTATTTGGCTTTCCTCAAGCCTAAGTACAGAATGAGGTAGCACTCGAAGTTAAAACTAAGCTGAAAAAAACCCCTAACCCATCACATAGCTCATCTTGGGAATTCATTTGCCTTGTGGATATCCCAGAGTTTTCTGGCTGAGCAGCCACATGGCCCTCACGCTAACCTTGGTGAGGAAGCCACTTGTGCAGGTGGTTTTGGTTGCCACCTCCCCCAGGTGATGACATCCATCCCAGTCCTGCATCACTGCTGCCCAGGGCACGGCCTGGGGTGCAGCCCTGGACCTCTCCTAGGAGAGCCGTACCCGAGGCAGCCTTTGCCTGCAAGAGCTCAGCCTCGCTGCAGGTTTGAAACTGGATGGCAAGCACACTGTATCACAAACCCTTTGGGTGAGGCATTGCAAAGCCTTTAGAGACTGAAGGAAAGTCAGGATATGAGCTATGTGAGTTCTCTGTCAATGGGGGTGTTTCAGGGAACAGCCCCTTATCTGGGTCCTGACTCTCCTGACACTTCTAAGGTGGGTCAGATGTGGGTGACATGGCTGATGTCGCACTGCCTGGCAGCCAGCAGGTCTTCCCACTGAATAGATGTTGCAAGCTGATTACCTCTCCAGAGATTGCCAGCAGTATCACAGGGGCAGTAAATTTAGAAGCTCATTTTTCAATGAGCTACATAAGCCCAGGGCACAATCTGCCAGGAAGGACAAGCCAAGCTGTGACCTCCTAAGATCAGAGTGGTTGCAGGAGACACTCATACATCCAATTCTCTGGTGTGTGGTGAGGTGCCAGCACTGGGTTTTTCTTCCTAGCACTCAAATGAGTTTGGTGCCTCTTTTCTGCAACCTAAATTTCAAGTTGTACACCCACATTAGGAAAGGGGTTTTATATCCTAAAAAGTAAAAAAAAAAAAGGCAAAAAAGTATGTTCTGGACCTCACTATCTAAAACAGAAATGGATCAAGGAGATGCTTCAGTATCAGCACAAGGCTTAGAAGAAGGAGGTGATGTTCCCTGCACTGCCATGAATTTCCAATGATCTCCAAGACACATGCCAGTTCCTACTGGGATTGGCTTGTAGACTACAGACTGCATTTTAAGGTGTGATCCTGAGTGTCTTTGAGACTGCCCATTACACCAAGCTGAATTTTCTACTTTGCACTGGACCTCTGGTCTTCCACTTACCTAATCGTCGGTTTGTACAGCAGTTTTACACTGGAGCAGACAAAGTGGTGCCCACGAGGAAGAAAACCTGAGCAAGGAAGACAGAATAAGCTATTGGGATCCACCTTCCCTCTGCAAATAGAGTAGAGATGCAAGTCACCCTTGTCCCCCAAGGATGTTTCAACACACCTGGAGCATGGTCTGTTCTGCTAAAGTCTGAGAAACGATAGCTCTTGCAATGTGGCATATGCCTGATGGTGCATGCTGTGTCATCTGCACCAGTACTCAACTGAGGGCACCTTTCTTCAACTGAGGGCACCGTCTCTGCTCCTGGGGTCCCACCTGCATCATGGATGCTGGAGCTGAGAGAGCTGTATCACTGCACAGGTTCCTACAGAGAGAAGCAAAGAGAGGTGTCAGATGCCAAAACACAGCACCTGTGTGAGAACCACAGCCAGAGAGAGGTGCCACACTGATGGGCAGTGTGGAGAGGGCCACCTGTCACCCCAGACACATGTCCCAAAGCACGCACTATACAGGGTCAAGGGAATGCTGTGGGAGGAAGGGGGAGGACAAAATCTCTACTGCCTGCTTCTTAACTGACCTGCCATTGTGCAATTTTCTATCTGCAGTTTTGCTATCTACCTTGCTCTTGAGGAGCAGATACCTCCCTGCCTGCCTCTTCCATCACAGATATTCCACTCCCTGGTGCAATTAATTCGCTGGTCTCCATTTCACAGGCTTCAGATGCACTTAAGCTTTTGAGCAGCTGCCTTAACTTCAATGAAACCATTTGCAAAAGTGAGAACCACTTAAGTGAAGAAGAGTTTACCTAGAATTTGCAGCAATTGCTCACATTTCAACTTGGACTGTGTAGCATTTTGAGCCAAAAAGATTAAGACGCTCTATATGCAAGATTGTTGCATTCTCCTAAAGCAATGAATGATTCATTCCAGTCGTGACTGAAAAGCTTAGGGCTTGCCTACAGTTGGAAATTTACCAAAATAGTTATTCTGGAAGAAGTCTTGGGTAGGGACTCTTCTTCTGGAATTAAAATGCCCACACAGCATTTGATATCAACTTCCTTATTCTGGAAGAGCTCTTCTGCTACATTCGCAAGTGTTGACTGCCTTGTGTCAGAGGCTTCCAAATGGATTACCCCTGGTGTGGGATTTAAAACGAGGAGGTAAGAAAGGGTTTGTTTTGGTGTCTGAATGTAATAGTTGATCTGATCTGCAACTGTATTTTTGAGAGACCCATAAAACTGTATGGGTGGAAACAACATAACAGATTATTAGCACCAATGTCCTCTGCCGAACTGGAGGCGTAACAGTGCAGTGGAACTTATTTTATGACCCAGTTTTTAGTTTAAGTTTTCCATCACAGATTGCCTGGGACATAAGGACACATTGCTGTATTTTATTAATATTTCTTCCTGGTTTCATGTTACAGTTGCTAGCAAAGAGAAAGATTTCTTTTGGCCCTCGCTATTTCTCAACACCCTCATTTCACCACATGCCCCCCTAGACTGATGCAGTGCAGAGTCAGAACACCATCAGGCCAACATGCTGCTTCTCTGGGAACATGAAATCTGGCAAGTCCCTCAGATGCTTTATTTCCCCATAGTGCTAGGTGGGGGACTGAGTCCAAACCCAGCAGGGCTTGTCTTCCCTGAAGGTGTAAGGGCCACTTGTATTGATGCAAACCATCAAGAGCAACCTGTGCTGTATGGTTCTAGTCTTCATGGCCAACAGATTTCTCATGCTGAGACTTTCCTCGGACTAGGTGAGGACCATACACGTGAAACATTCCTCCAGAAAAAACAAATCTGTGCAACATCCCCATATCTGGGGTACTGCCTCAAACCCCCTGCCTCCCAGACACGTGAAGACCTGCAAGGCTTGTGGTGCTGCGCATGCCAAAACATGAGGCATTCAATTCAGTGAGAAGTAATTTTGAACAGATGCTTTGGGTTTGAGGTGTATGTGTGTGTATAAGGGTACTTTATGGTTTTGCTGATGCCTGAATATGCAGTTGCTAGACACACTTTGCTGTTAAAAGGGCTCTTGCGCCTGGTGTGGCTCTTGCCCTGTGGAAGAAAATACTCTAGCACTGCAAACGGTGAGGCTCAGCATTCTGGATATTTCTATGTTAAAACCGAACAGTAACTAACACAACAAAACAAAGATTGTAGGTCCTCTGGATACATAAAAACCATACCAAAAGGCACAATTCTTGCCTTTTGCAGCCCCTTCCAGTTACTTCTAAAGGCCAGTTACCAGCAGTGCCACAGCCAGACCTAGTCTCCAGGTGCCTTCCCCTTCCATTTGGTGGGCACACCAGAGCGGACACTGACTGAGAAAGGAATGAGAAAGAAATAAACCACCTTACTACCTGTGTAATAGCCTTTATTGTCTGTCTGGTTCTTAAAATATCCCCGTGGCCTAATACATGCCATAAAGGCAGTTTAGGCTCTTAATGGATAAACAAACATAAACAGCAACACACAGGCAGGATTTAAGACCATCCACACAGTTCATTTTCAGGCATTGTAAACTGGCAGGAACACATTAAAATCTATGCATATGGCTGGAGAAAGTATAACTGGGAAGGGAGCATAAAACATCTCATATGTTTCTGCTGCAAGACAAATGTATTCTGGGCAAAGATCACACAAGTAATGACTAAAAATTGCATCCAGGCTTGTGAGAGTTCTTTTCTGTCCTCCAGGGTGGCAATGGAGGCAGAAAATCTCCGTGAGCAGAGAAAGGGTTGCTCTGATATTTTGTGCTCCAAAGATACCATGCAGGAGACATGAGGAGCAGCAAAAGCCTCCAGGCATGGTCAGGCTGGTGTCTCCAGGCTGCATGACACGAGGTTTCTGTGGGACAGAGAGTGGGACCAGCTCCATCTTCCTCCAAAAAGCATGAGCAGCAACAGCAATGCATCATGCAAGGTCTACACAAAGCATGTCATGATGGCGGTATGTTGACCCTGTACCTGCAACCCAGATGTTCAAGGGGAATTGAAATCCCCCATTTACCAAAGCATGCCCAGGTGCTGTGCACAGTACACTATTTCACAGCAGCTCAAAGCAGCCCTGATGCTCAACAGCCTTTTCTGCAAAGTGTAATTAGTTTGTGCTTCCTCTGTCTCATGAGGGCTAGAAGCATGACTGTATTATGCAGAGCTGTGCATTGCCTGCAAATAGAGGGCCAAATGCAGTCCTGGAGTGCTGAGTAAAAACTGTCTCAATTTTAACGAAACACAACTTTCAGATTCAGTCGTGGGACTCTTTAACAGTCAAACTTCAGAGAGCACTTTTACTCTTGCTCTGTTGTGGAGTCAGGAGTCACTATTGCACATCATGAGGAAAGCATGCTTTCCTCAGCAGATGAGGGTTAGGAGGGTCTTATTTTCCAGATATATTTCAGCTGATTGGATTTATCTGTAAGCCAGATATGAGCATGATGCAATAGAATTCAAGAGAGAAAATGAGATGCATCCCACCAGTAGATTGTAAAAATGGAGATTTAACTTTTTATGCATGTGTTCATTCCAGGAGCCTGAATTATCAGAGCTAGGATTTTCCTAATCACCACTATTCTCTGTGTACCCTCCTTCAGAGCATTACATTCCCTGGAAAACTGATGCTGGCTCATGAATAGGCAATTACTTGTTTCCCCCTTCCCGCCTGGAGGAGGGAAAGGAGGAAGGTGCCCCAAGGATGCCTCTTCACTTCTAGAAAATGGTAGCTTGCAAATGCAAATGATGCTTTTTTTGTTTTCATCCTTCAGGAGACTCTTGCTAGAAAAGAGTTTAAAAAAACTACCTAGTACAGGCTTGCCTGCAGAGGTTAGGAGCGAGACACGCACAGGCTGATGTGAGAGTTTTCAGCAGCAGTCAAGGATTCATCAGGTCTCAGAAGACCATCTGACCTGAAGGACAACCCTGGTGGTACATTGAGAGACACCAACCTATGGCTTACCAGAATAGTGAGATAGAGTACTAATGGGTGACAGGGATGCTCTGAAGGGCTGGAAGATACAAGTGGATTTCTCTTTGGTTAATAAGCTGAGTAAAGCACCCAGATCCTGCCCGAGGAAGTCTATAGGAGAAACGGGGTGGCACAGCAGCAGACGAAGAAGGGTTTAAAACCATCCATGTCAGGAAGAATTTATTGACGTGGCAAGAAAAGAGCCTGCAGGCCCCTGAACTGAGCTAGCAGTTAATGGGGGAGCCCATGGCATCCGCATCAAAAGGCTGATCAGTTGGCACAGTGAGAGAGCATAGGATGAGTGTTAACAGGGAGGTAATGGCCAGGACTGTGGAGGGTGAGGGGGCTGTGTCACGCTTAATGGCTCACAGGGGCACAGCACTGGGGACTTACTCCACTTTCAGCCACCTGGTCGGGGGGAGAGGAGCACCTCTGCCCCTTGTCAGGAGCATGGGGACTGGCTGTTTCCAACTCGCTGCAAAGCACCTTGCCCTGGGAGTTACTATTTCCCTCCAATGGAGTTTTTAATTTGTGTTTTCTGTGCAGTCAGGTAGCTGATGTGTGGGAACAATATTTTCTTCTTGTTTGCAGGAGATAGTATTCCTGAAGCTTTGACTCCAACTTGCTTTGGTATCCCAATAAAAAGATATTAAAGCTGTTACGTTTGTTATGTTAACAAGCTGTGGTGTTTGTTTAAGGCTTACATTTTCTACAGTTCATCACGAAGCTCACTTTATGGAAAATTTTAAAAAAGCAGTTGGCTCTCAGTGCTCTGTCCATGCATTTTTCTTTAAATCCTTTACTAAAGTGCTATTAAAAAGTAGGAAGTTACATGAAAGAACCTCTCTCTCTTTATTGTAAGTATGCTGAATGGGATTACCAACTCCATGAACCTTTAAAACACATTTACTGACCCATTTACCTTACTGAAATTGATGTATGCTTTATAACCAAGCATAATTTCATTTCCATATTAACACTATTATCTGTAAATACAAAGGGCATGAAGTCTCCCTTTAAGAGAGAGAAATAGATCAAATTGCACGAAATGTTAGCAGATGTTATTTTTCTCCAAGAAATTCATTTAAATGAATTGCATAAAAACCTGCGGAAAGAATCAGGGAACCAAGCCTATGCTTCTTCTAGAAAAATCAGTTTGTGGAAGTTGTCTTCTGGAAACATAGTCTATTATAAAATAATTGAAAACTCCAGTTTCTGTAGTAAGGGGCCCATTTTAAAGTACAATTGATTTGCCGCAGATGTACCCAACAGACTGAGGAACAGTTGAAAACAAAGTAATTTTCCCGACCTGCAGAGAGTGCTGCCCCCATCTCAGACGCCATTTGCTGCCAGGTGACTTTCAAGAACTTTTAAATCTATCCTTAACATTACAAGTGAAAAATATGACTGCCCCAAGCACTCAGCCACAGCTTTATCAGCAGGTTGAAGACTGCATTTCCATAGCAGATTTTTTTTCTCCCTGAACAACTAATACCTCTTTCAATGCCATCTGCACAGATATATCCTGTGGTGGCTTTGCTAAGGCATTACCTCTGCTCAGGTGAATAATCTTCAGGCTCCAATTTTGCTATGTCTGTTCGGTCTCAAATTGCAGCGATTGCTTTTTGTGCCTGAAATGGGTTTTCACAATGCTATGTGCAACCTGGAAGAGTGGAGGCTCTTTGTACAGTGAGTTCCTCCATCTCCCATCCCATGGCTGCCAAGCATCTCAGATACGACTGCACCTCTGAGACCAATCAGTGCAACAAGAAATAAAGAAAAGAAAGAAAGATCTGGTCTGCAGGTTAAAAAAAGAGAGGAGAAAGGGCAACAAATCAAAGCAATGCAGATGTAAGTTGATGGTTTTTTCCTTTCTACCATTGCTCCTATAATTTAACCTGATGTTCAACTCCAGAGGGAGGAAAAAATGCAGGAAGGTTGTGCAGTTGAGGGAAGAAGATGGAGGAGCAGTTTTCTCTGACAATCCACCCATATAGCACCAGAGAATAGATTCCATTATCCTGCTCCCTACTAGTGGACTGCTTTCAGTTTGTGCCCTGGCTCTTGCTGCCCAGGACATTTCCATTTATTCACTTTAAGAATCTCATCACCTTAAGCAGAAACAGAGCACACTCAGGAATATCCTCTCTGTCACTGCTAAAACAAACCGATGCGAAATTCACCCCTTCTTGCCTAAGATCGCTTTCCCATCCTCTTATCATTACAGGCAGATTCAGCCCACAAGCTCAGCTGTGTCAGCTTAGCAGTTTCTTCTTAAAATTGGCACTTGTCAGGGAAACAGAAACTGCAGATTTCCTGGTGCTTACCACTGGAGAGACTCCTCTGGTAACCCAGCAATGTCCCTCAGAGGAGTTTCAGCATGGTAAGCAGGAGTTAGACCACAGCAGCTGCCCTCCCTATGGGCAGGAAGTGGTGGCAAAGAACTCAGTCCTACAGAGGTAGGATGTACCAAAGCCTGCTAAACTCCAGCACTTCCAAGACAAGAGACATAAATGACCTCTTCCCTGCAATGAAAAACATATGCAGTGAGAGAGATCCTCAATGGCAATTCAGCAAGGTTCTGTTGACCTCAATGAAGCCTCTCAGATCTGGCCCTCCAATTTTTTTTTATGTACATTTCTTACGATTTATAAAGTAGACTTACTTTAGTACTATAATCACTCCATAAAAGCCTATAAGGATAATTACTTCTTTTTTTTCAATAAATTAGGCCATAGTGGTTCTGTAGATGTGTCCAGCTGTAGGCACGTGTTTGATGGCACTTAGAAGATCCTTTATTTAGAGGCTATTGAAAGGTGCATATGGCCTGCAAGGGAGAAGGGATCATGTCCCTGAAGCCCAATGCAGAGCTAAGCATGTCCGTGCCCATTCTCTGAGTCCACTAGCACTGCCCTGGCCCAATGCAGCTCCACCAGGACCTACCTGCCACACTCCTGAGATCCTGTACTTAACCTACAAGTGGTGAAGGAATGTTGATGTCATACCCAAGGAAGGAAACGCTTATGTTGGGACAACAGCATCAGCCCCTGTTGAGTAGTTGGTGCAGGTTCCCCTGGCTTAGCAACTGAGTCGAAACATGGCCAGAGAAATTCACAAAAGAAGTAAGTATACTGAGGTCTATTAAATACAAAAATGTGGAATCCCTGGATTTCAAATCACATGAAGCTGGTGGAGTGTCCTGAGAAACACACTCGCCTTTTCCTGACAGTGCTCCATATTCATCTCCTATGGGTCCCAAATAGAAACTAGAAATTGTCAATAGTCCTCTCCCACTGAAGGTTCTTTCTTCCTCTCCTTTCTTTTTACATACGTGGTGTCTTCAGCTCACCCTGCTTCCCAGCACTGAGATTTATTAGAAGAATCTTCTGGTAAATCTGAGGGGGAGGGAGAAACATGCAGAAGGGGATGGCTGCCTGAGGTTGTGCACTTTGCTGTAGTCTGTGACATCTCCTTGTGCTGTCAAGGGAAGGTGGCGGGTGGCCAAAACCTCACTGACATGGTTTCAACAGAGCCAGTAGAGAGTGAGGGTGAGGAGGTCCTGGAGCTGGAGCCAAAGCAAAGAGGTGGTTTTCCATCCTCACCAGCTGTGGAAGAGTCTGCCTGGTATCTCCAGTGCCCCGTGGGGAAGGAAAAGAGCAGGGACTCTATTTTTGTCCTTTGGTAGTGATTTTCCCTGAAGATCTGCCCCTCTGCAGCTTTCTGGTTATAGCTCTTGGACATGATGGGGAAAATTGCTCCCAGAGACAAGATGTCTGGTCACCTCTTCTCTGTGTCTCTATATGCGGTGTGAGGAGCAAGTTGCACCTCTGCAGGGAAGAACATGGGAGAAGCAACTCAATGGGACCATCACAGGAAGGTGCTGCCTCCACAGTCACCAGCAGTGGTCTTTACTGTAGAGACTGACGAGGGATTTCCTATTCCTACCTCTGAGATCTGTAAAATCATTAAGAGCTCACTATGGGGGCAAAGCAGTCAAAAACCTGCCAGTCAGATATCTGGTAAATGCAGCTCTCACTCTTGTCTCAGCTGCTCAGGAACAGAGGAAAAGGACTGACTACAAGAAGCACCACTTAGGTCCCATTAAGGGCACAGCTGGCACGGAATATTTTGTCAGCCCTGATAGTTTGAAAGTGCAACGGATCTGCTCAGGACACTTCAGGCCTTCAGAGCATGTAAAGAACTGTCTGGGTCAGGCTGTTGCACAGAAGAAGTAGCATACAAGGGGACAAGAGGTTAGGGATGCAGTTTCTGTTTTAAAAAAGTGATATAGCTTAATGACTCTGTCCAGAAATATATGGGGTATCATGAAATTGTGAATTGCCATTTATTTTCACAATGTCTTTTGAATATAGGCCAGGAAAACAGCTTTGGAGTTTAGCAGAGGTTTAAAATCATTTTATTATACGTGAAAATAAAGATATGTCTTTAGCATCTTGTCTCGTATTCAGAGGAGATAGCCTCAACCTTGACTTTCCTTCCAACAGCACCTTCCTCCCTAATGGCACATTCTCTTTTGTTCACATTTTAAAACTGAAGTGCTTAGCAGCAGTCAGAGACCAACAGAAGCAGTCATTCAGCAATGGAGCATTTCAATCATAAGGAGAAAGCAATAAACAGACTCAAGGATTTGGATAGAGAGAGAGACCAAAAGGAACAAAAATCTTTTAGTATAATTGCAAATAGGTTTACTGCTTTCTTCTCCTTGAAACTGGATTATCACATTTCAGAAATAACATTTTAAGACTCATTTCTCACAGTATTTTTCAGTCTTCTGGCTAGGAAATATGCCTCAACTTCAAGGTAAAGTCTTGGAGGCAATATATATCTCATGCTACAGGAGGTACAAGTTGATCTGTCTTATTATCTGGTTTCTGGAGCTCAGTTGTGTCAAATGTGAGAGAAAGCACTATTTCCAACTAACACTGGATGCCCAGTAGCTGAGTTTTAAAAGCTTCTTGGTCCCTTGAAGGCTCAGCTCAAAAGACCTCCTCCATCAAAGCCTGGCTTTAAACATGTGGGTGGTCCCATTCACTTCAGCAGAACTTCCACAGGCTTCATCGGTGACTTCTGAGTGTTGTTGGATTAAGACCTTAATGTGCTTACTGTGCCCCAGACTTTGATGACACTAAATGCTCCTGAAAACTAGGAATTGCTCTCTTTTCTGGTGGAGACATGAGGAAGCAACATCTGGCCTGGCCTGTTATGGAGGAACATGATGTTCTCAAAATCAGTGGTACCACACAGATTTATCAGACTTTTCCGACAGCTCGTTGTTCTGCACACGAGCAACAGTGAATTAACTTCTAGCTCCAAAAATACTGTGCTCTTATGAAAAAAAAAAAGAGATCTCAGGGTTTCAAGGAGTTTGTCTAAGCTTGCAGGGCTGGCGTGGTACAAGATTGTGATGGGCACATGCTGTGGCTCTCCTGCATGTTCCTTGTGTGGTGTGACCAGAGCTGGCTTGGTGCCGGACGGTGTGTGGCATGGAGAGTAGGGTGACCTAATCTGTCTCTTCTTGGAAATACAGGGAGGGAATTCTCTGGGCTGGGCACCCAACATGCTGCCTGCCCCACAGGCTTCTCCGGCTACCATGGGCAGAGCTGGGCAGGTCGAGAGGAGAAGGCAGTAGCCTGTGCAGCAATACCCACTGCCAGCCCACACCCCTCGAAGCAGGAGAAGGAGAACTGCTATAGGAGTTCCTCTCCAGCCCCTGTCCCAGCCTGGCCATTCCTCCTTCCTCTGACAAGAGGCCTGCCCTACTAGTCCCTCAGAGGAGATGGCATTGATGCCTTAAAGGTTGGGAGATGGGAAAAGCAGTGCTTTTCTGCATTCTCAGCTCACTAAGAAGGTCAAATTCTTTTCAGCATGTCTTCACCATGGTCATGCCCCTGAAACACCTTGCAAGGCCTCGCAAATGTGCCTTTCCCATGATCTCTCTGTCCCATCTTGCCCCAGGCATCACCATCCAGACCCCACTGACGCTTCTTTGGGTTTCGCATTCCATTTCCCACTATTCTCAATCTTCCCTGTTTCATTTTAGCACTGGCATCAAACTACATTTTTCTTACCCTTTGAAGAGATTCAGCTGGTTCAGGTAAAATCCATTATTTGCACTGCCTGAGAAGAAAGGCTTTGCAAATATTTCGGTTTTCCTGATTTGCAACTCAACCAATTCTGCGGTGAGTTTAGGGCTTGGAATAAAAACCTGAGGGCTCAGTGTGGTCCTCAGTCACCGGCAATTTCAGCTCCTGACTGGAAAGTAAAAATTCAGTATAGGCTCTATGTGAACCTATAAACCACCACAGGCTTAGAGAGGAGCTTTACAAACTGTTCATTCCACCTGGCTGCTGAGATAGATAAATGTATAGTTTTGCAACATTTCCAAGCAAGCCAAAGTTTGTCTGTTTTGCCTACGAACCTCTTACACAGCTTCAGCAGTAACACAAAGTCCCGGACTGGTGAAAGCTGTTGCTGAAGGAATGGCCTTATGCCAGCTTGTACCATCTGAGATGAGCTCTGTCCAGTATATATAATAGCAATTATAGTGCAGGGTGTGCTGTACATCTGACAAACTGAGCTGTGGCATAATCAATAAACTTAATTACCTATCACAGCCTGCCCACGTAGTACACAATTTTAATTCAATTATAAGTCCCAAAAAATGATACATAGCAGAGAAGCTATATTTATCACTGAGGTCTAAATCAGCTGTGCGTGTCAAGGCTGACACTTAAAAATGAAGATGTTTATAGTTTCTGGAGCCCAAAGAAACCCACATAAAAAAGCACATTATTTTCTTCTCAAAATAACCAAAAATGATCTGTCACTGATGGAGGATTCTCTGCCCAGAATATGACTCCAGAACCACAGTAAGCAGTACATTGCCTCCCAAGAGCCCTGAGCATAAAAATCAACCCTCCCTCATACATGTAGCTTTGAGGAGGGGAATCACAGAGTCATTTCCAGTGAAGCAACCAACAGAGTCCCCCTGCCTCCAGTGCCCTGGCCTCCAGGATGTGGCAAGTCAGGAAGTTTCCTCCTAACCTAAGGTGTACCCAGCCTGCCTAGCACAGTATTAAGAAACAGAAACCTTGGTCACCAGCTATCCCAAGTGTAAAAACTTTCCACTTGTGTCCTCACCTGAAAGTTTCTGGTTTCCATCTTTACCGCCCCTGCAGTAAGCGAGTTTCAGCAACTGCTCCAGTTTTTAATGTTTATGTAGCCTTTACAGTGAGGAGTGATTTAGGCAGTCTCTTCTCTTTTCTTTCCCTGGCTTTCTCTTACCAACATTGGGAACAGCTTTTCCCACCTCCTGCACGACTTGGGATATGGGTGGGGGATGGGTTAGGTGCTCTTGCTCTAAATATGCTTTTCCTATGGCAAACACACCAGGATGTAACACCCTGAGGAATTAAAAATGACTAGCTGGCAAGGAGCATAAAGCTAATAGCAGAAAAATTAATCGAGATCAACAGCCAGGGGACTTGCTGCACAACTTAAAACCAATGGGGCATCCTGGTCACCGAGGCAACTCTTACTATTATAGGCACCATGTCCCATAATCATATTCATAAATGTATTCATGGCCTGTGCATACCCTTTTGTTCTTGTGCAAGCGCTGTCCTTCAGCTTAACAGCTGTTTTCCTTCCCTGGTGTCTACCCCCAATATGTTTATAGGCAGCAATCAGATCCTTTGTTTTGCCAGCTTTAACAAGGAGAGGTCCTCCTCCTTCTTCTAAATGAGGCTGCCAGTTCCCTGTAGCATGTCCCTGGGTATGTTCCAGTTGATTTTATCTTTTGCAGATGTGGGATACCAGATTGGCATGGACATATTGAAGTCTTACTGGTGCCTTCTACAGCAGCATGGATCTTTCCCTGTACTTTGTGCAAAATACCTGGCTTCTGAGTTGCTTTGACTTTTTTTTTTTTTTTCGGTAACAGCACTTGGTGGTTAAAATCACTGTTAAGTCAGGTTTGACAGAAATCAGCCCATGCTGTGTCTCCAGACACTTTTCATCCTGACCCCTGCCTAGGTCCTTCCAGAGGCTGTTTGAGGTATAGTCTGGCGAGTATGGGCTCATGCCCAAATTAAAAATGTCACCTTGCTTCTTTCTTCACTCTTAGGCAAAGCCTATTTTGAAATCCATTTGGAGTCTCTGGTATGGAATTGAATATCATTTGCTGGTCTCAGTTGTCTTTGTTTAGTGCCAGTGACTGCAATGTCTGCAGCCATCCTGGTCAGAGCCACAGCCACCCCACAGCGAGAATTCATCAGGAATTCATCAGGAATCCTGCAACCAGCATTGTTTTTTGCTCCTAGCATCTTAAACTAAAGCCATTCTTCATCCACATCCTACTCCCATTGGCTTGCTGAGGCTCATGCAACCCAGTTCCTCTGCCTGTCTCTGCAGTGCCTTTCCTGCGTGGGACAGCTCTATCTTGTTTTTTCCTGCTCTTGACCTGGCTGTGGGAAGAGGGGAGCCTCAGCAGGCATTTCAGCTGGAGGCCTTCAGGTAGGGCTTCTGAAAAATTCAGTCCAATGTGCCAGGAGCTGAGGCAGCCAAAAGACCCCTGAATAACTGAAGCTGAGAGAGCCTCATTCCCTACAATCTTTGTCTCTCCAGGACAGAGATGCCAAACACCTGCCCTGTTGGCTCACTGTGCCAGGACAGTTCATGTGCTTTTATAAATTTGCCTTATCCTCATCAAGGACAAAGACTGTACTCCTGCTATGCATCAGCTGCGGCTAAGGCTATCAAGACAGTTTGTAGAATTAAAACAAGCCACTAGAGCAGCATATAATTTTCTCCTTCCCCATCCTGTTAATTTTAACACATAAACCGGCATGAAAGCTACAAATTGTCTTGGCTTCAGTAGGATTATACCTCAGCAATACTAGACATAGTGGCTGATGTAAGCAAACAGCATACCTTGCTTTCTCCTTTGCAAATCCTCTACTTCTGCAGAATATGAACTGTCATTAAAAAAAAAGAAAAAGGAATAAAGAAAGATGGGAAAAAAGAAAAAAACGAAAAAAACCCCGAGTATCCAGCCTTTTTGATTACAAATTAACCCCCAAATGTGAGCAGATCATAAGTGATGCTGTACAGGCTTCCTGCCACTCTTGGCAGCCTGAAACAAAGTCTTGGAGATGTGCGAAATCTGCTGCCCCTGTTAACGCACTAGCAGAGCTGGTGCAGATACTCAGTGATAACCCCAAGCGTGCCAGCATTATAATTTCACATTATCAGGTGGAGTGTGAGTCAAGGAGGAGCTGGAGGCCTGTGGCAGATAGGGAGCCTTTGGAGGGAAGAGAAGAAAGAGGGAAGAAAGAGAGTAGCTCTGAGGGATTGGCATTGGCCCCTCTTCTCTTGCTCAGCTCCCTTGGGGGCTGTCAGTCTGGAGGGGCTCTCCTGTCAGTGACCTAGTGATGAGGATCAGTCATTACGTGGTTGTCCTGTTACTTTGCCTGTGCCTGCTCCCCAACTCCTTTGACACCAGCTGGACATAGTTGCAACTCCAAGGTTAGAATGAAGATTGATATTCATGGAATATCCCACAGACAGTGCTCCAAAGACCTTCTGAAAGTGCAGCTGGTGGCTCAGAATCAGGGTCTTCCCCAATATTTGCTGCCTAGGACCAATATGCTGGGTGCAGATTAAGTTCTGGAGATAGTCATGGTCTTCTTTAGATACTCTAGGTGATAGAAAAGGTAAAGACAGAGCAGACAGGGAAACCCATAGAAGGCTTCTATGTTTCCATTTCTTTCATTTATTCATCTTTCACCTGTGGCAGGTAGCAAGGAAGGAGATGAAATCTAGGGGAATGGATGATGGTGATGGATGAAGTATGTGAGTGTGAAGTTCTTTCCTGGACCACAGGCTGCCCCAAGAGAGGTACAAGGAATGGAAATGGCAGGGGCAAGAGACACTTTGAGGAGTCTGTAGGAATTGGAGGAAATTTGGAAAATGGGATGTGATGACTGGTGTGTTTGGAAAGTTTTTTTCTTGGACAATGGCAAGAAGACTTTTAAACAGTGAGAGAAACCAGCAGAAATAGGGTAAGAGAAGGGTGCAGAACAAAGTGAAGGTCTAGGAAATGCATTTTGTGAGAAGGGTTTTGGATAGCAGGTTATATGGCAGAGAGGCTGGAGAATGTAAGAGGCAGTGGTATGGAGCCTGGGGTGGCTAGTCCGAGATGCTAGAGAGCCAGAGGTGTCTGGAGGTGTCTCTCAGCTGACTTTGGGCAGGAAGATTCAAAATCTGACCAACTGCAGAAGAATAAGTGTGTTGGATGCATGATGGTGGGGAAGGGAAGAGTTAGTTAGATCTACCAACCAGGCTAGCAGTCTGGTAGCAGATGAACTGGCTGGGAGATGTTGACCAGGTTTAAAGGCAATAATGTGAAGAGAATTCTGCAAATAAAACTAACCTGACACTTCTGTTCTCAGATGCAAGGATATATTTATGGTGATTACAGTGGATGAGCAATGAATGTTCAGATTTTATATTTTCTCTCCTGACATGTATTCTGATTTGCAAATGATAGGCCAGCACTCTACTGATTACAGGATTATATGACTAACTTTCAGCAGAAAAAGAGAAATCTATCTTTTTTTTTTTGTCCTGCTTGAGATGGAAGCAAAGTCATCAGCACTGAAGATTTGGCATCAGGGATCTAGTTTATTTTCAGCTGAATATTGAGAATTCTGGGCAAACTCAGCACAGTTCATCACATTCAGATCTTTTCATGTGAGACTTAGCAAGACTCATGGCACTGATGGAATAGAGGAGAATGCAGGAATTATTAATGCCAGCAGTATTATGTAGTGCTTGGAACCTACCTTCCGGGAATAATAGGAAACATTGCTGACACACAATACAGTTTTATTTATTTTTTGCTACTCAGTCTGTTTCCAAATTGCATGAATCCCAATTGCTAAGGCTGAGACGCAAGGCAGGATGTTTTAGGGAACAAAGGGGGAAGAATCTGCCTATGTGCAGATATTCTGCCTAAGATGTTCCTCAGTGAGATGTTCTGTGTGAATCCTCATCCCAGACAGGACTAGCATCTGCTGCTTCATTTGATATGTCTGCATCCTGTCCCAGAAAGATATGCATAATTTCTAAATGCTTTGGAGGTCCTAAGGACAGCTTTACCCCTGTCTTTGTCCTTGCATGTCCGTTACTCAGTCACCTAGCTTTCTTTTTACTTTTCCATATAATTATTCTTAATAACGTTTTAAGCATCACAGCTCTGCTGTGGGGCTAAGCTTGCTGATATTGGGAATATAGGTTGTGATTATATGATGGTCTATGCACCATGGCAGGACCACAGTGTCAAAAGTTTTAGCCAGAAAAGTGCCTGCTCCTGGGTGAAACACACAGTTCCAAAGAGCATGGGGTGAAAGAACTGGGGACAAGTGCAACTGTCCCCATGGAAACGCAGGACAGGCTGGGGAGCAGAGCAGGAGGGGGTGCTGTCAGCCTTCCCAGTTCTTCTGATAAATCGGTGCTGAAATATTCAACTCTTTCGCAAGCCCAGTGTGGTGATCAGGGTTTGTGCGGTTCCTGGAGAACTAAATGTTCCAGGTAAGTGCTATTATTAGGTGTCCTGCAAGGAGAGGAGCAGAACAACCAAGCAGCCAGCTTTGTAACCTACAGATACTGAATTTGAAAAGTCAGGAAGGACAGAAATGAGAGGGACTGGGAAAAGCAGATGCTCTTTCTGCAAGCACAGAGGTTGCCCTGACGAATATGTGCATGTAGAGTGGAGAGAGACACAAGGTAAGAGCAAGGTTTGAATTTCAACTTCAGTGGTCTGACTTTTGGATCTGCACAGAGCAGCCTTGCAGAGAGAGAAATGCCTTGGGACACCACAGAGCTGGCTCATTTCCACCTGGGGAAAGAGTCACACCTAGGAAATCAGAAAAGGTGCATGGGCGGCAGTGAACAGCGAGTCATTATTCACTGTTTCTCATAACACAGAGCTGGCATTTCTCCTGAAACAGGCAGGCAGTGGATCTAACACCCACTGTGTGAGAGAGAGTGTGTGTGTTTTCTCACCCAGCGCATCGCTAACAGGGGAACTCCTTGCCACAGGAACAGTGGGTCCAAGTGCCTTAACAGGCTTGAAACCAAATCAGACATAGACAGAAAAATTAGACCCTTCAGTGGGTATTAAATGTGAGGATCGAGGTGCAATCTGCTGTAGAAGCTGATGAAGCACATTTTCCTGGAGCCTGAAAAATCTCAGATCATGGAGGCCCCTCTGTGTGTGCCTTGTTTTGTGTTCATAACAGACCTTTTGCAGGATGAGCTCCAGTCTTTTTTACAGGAATACAACAGAGTGAGAGCAGGTGAGGATGGTGAAGTGAAGTGAGTGGTGTTGCTGGGGTCCTCCCACTTTTGGGGACCACCTCTCCCCTGTGCTTCAAAGCAGCAGTTTTGATTCTTTACACTCACAACAGAGGTTGGCAGAGCTGGACCTATTCCAGAGTCATCTCGTCCCACACTGCTCATCCGCCCTCAATCTGCATGTGTCCCTGCTGAGAAACTGGCCTCCAGCAGGACAGTTTGGGGTGAGACTGAATGAAGTTACTTCCCTGCCTGGAAGAGAGCTGAGTTAAAAGATGATCACATGAAGGATCTAGATATCCTCTGCCTAATATCTGCCCTCCCTTCCAGTAGCAAGTTAATTTTAAGTTTAATTCTGACTCTGGACCTAAATTTGGTCCTGAGTGGTCCCTAGATATTCTCCAGACTCCCATCCTTGCCTCCTGAGCTGGCTGGCAGAGATCGTAGCTACTATATACGCGGCTGGTTAATCCAGACATAAAATTTGGCCCTGGAGTAGCACAGCCTGGTGAGTGTGCCACCAACAAGGATAGCCCAAAAGGACCTGGAAAAATTAAAGGTGTTATTCCCTCCCCCCAGCAAGCCTTACAGCTGCTGCTGCCTGCTCAGCTGCTGCCCAGACAGCAGGCACCAACGTCTGCAGGAGCTGGGGAGAGGGAGGGGAAGCTCTCCCAGTCCCTAGCTTGAAGGTGAGTTAGCACGGCCCAAGAGTATAGACTCCAGTGTGTAGAAAACAGGACAGAGAGGCAGAGGTGTGAGGCTCCCTCAGGGCTTACGAGCTCACCTGAAAGCACTGCTGGTTGCCTGGCTGGTGGCCAATGGTGGGGAGCCTGGCCTCAATGCCTCCTCAAGCCAAGGTCAGGGGGGTACCCCAAGGAGGTGCTGTAGGAGCACAGAACAAAGAAAAATACCTGTCCTTCTGTAACCCTAAAAGTGCAATGCTCCCTGGTCCCCAGGCTCAGGGCTGTACGCACACAGAGCCAAACCAGAGACCCTGCACGAGAGAGCAGAGATCCCCATTTTCTTTCTGCTCTCAGGAAACTTCCCGGGGGACTGACTAAGCCTAATGGCAGCGAGCAATAATTACTACTGCTTAATCAGGACTGGTTTAGGATAAATTCTATTTAATGAGGATCCATTTTGCATGTAGCAGATAATTAAAAGATGCTTAAGCAGGAAAAATGTGTGAGATTCTGAACACGGCTTTCTGGAGGGACTGTATGAAACAAAGACAAAAGTGAGTGTTTCCAACAGCACCTGGAAGGATGAAAAATGAGTCCCTCTACAACCCATGCCACTGCAGCTTCCCTGAGATGGTGATCTCTCTGTGCATGTACATGTACATATGTGTGGTCACATCAGAGAGCTACACCCAAGCTCTGCAGGAGACCTCACGCGTCACTTGGCAGAGAGAGGGGAAAGGCAGTGCAGTGACCAGAAAAACCTGCAGCCCACCATTTGCATCCTCCAGGGATCCTGATGTCAATCAGAGAAAGAGGAAATATCTGTGAATTGAGGGATTATCTCAGTATACAGGACAAATGGAGGAAAAAAGAGAAGCCATTTCCAGTTTCATGATCCTCAATATCCCATTCATCATTGTGCCTTCCTATGCCTCCCTTACTTTTTTTTTTCTGTATTTTCTCCCTAGTATAGGGTATGGTAGCGGGAAAGAAATGCGCTGACTTTGGGTGCGGAAGGCAAGCTGGCTTTGCGACAGGTCTCCAAGCCTTGTGAGCACAGCATACCATCTCTGAAAAAAAATGCCATTCCTTGCCAACACCAACAGCAATAGCTACTGACAGAGGAAGGGAAAAACTTTAGGGAAGGCAGTGTCTTAAATGATATGTAAATAAAAATGCCACACTCAGCTTTTACTTGCCATTGGAGCCCCCTTCTCCTCTGACATTGTCCTCCTGAGCCTTCCCTATCTCCAGAGGCAACATTTTAAACCCACAAAAATAGATCTGTGGGAATGAGGAATGTCTCAAATAATTTCAATTCCTCTCAGCTCACACTCCTCAGCAATCCCAGAGGCTTCCACCACCCAGCAGCAAATACCTCTGGAGGGCTGCTCTTACCAGCTTACTATCTTAGGCATTTGTAGCTGAGGGAGATGATGAGATGACCAGGACCTCTGGAAGTGGCTATTTCTCTCTGTCAACACAAGGAAGGAATGAGAACAAACAGTTTAGATTAGACACCCAGAGAGAGATTCATCTTGCTGAACTTCAAAAGCCTGTATCATAACAGTAACAGTCTGGACTCTCTTCATAGTTGATGGATAAAAAGCCACTTCTACATGTGATTCGCTGGATCTCTTTTAGACATATTTTTTAGGATGAGATGTGCTTACGCATCAGAAGTGCCTGTTTCTCTTCATTGCCTATAAAGGACTCAGTATGACTAGCTCAGCTGTTGACGTGTGCACTGTAGGAATCTAAATTTGGGCAGATGAATCCCATTTCCAACTTTCAGACTGCTGAAGTTAGGTAACATGAATGCTACTGTGGGCATGGGCTAAATATTTGAATAGTTGCTATTTTTTAATTCAGCATCTCCTTTCAAGACGACCACATCAGTAGGGTTATCTGTGGGAGGAGGAAACAGTGTGTGTCATTAAAACCGGAAGACAACCAAATTCTATACTTTCTTTTGGCACAGATTACGATGTGAGCTACAGCAGATTCCTTAATCCCTCTGCTTTTTAAGCTTTACCACTTTTTTTAAGCTTTACCACTTTTCTATTTTCAAATGTTAGCTTACAACTTAATTCCTGAACATGCAGACAATACTTTTTAGCACTTCACTGTTCTGTTTTTTCTCTCATAACATTTTTATGCGAACATACAATTTTGTGCCCAGATTCATTACGTTTTGAGTGTTTTGGCTTTCCCCCCTCTCTGCTGGGAACTGCTATGCATTTATTTCGTAAGTCTGAACTCTCAAGCCTGAAGAACAACACTAGATTTTAATATCAGAGCAACACTCCTCCACATTTGATAGGTCTGAGTATTTCATATTTTCTCTCCCTTCTAATTTTTTTATTTTCCTTGAGTCTTCAGTTCTTTACTGATGTGTAGGGCAATATGTTCTATTCCAGAAGAAGACTTGGGAATAAATGTCTGGTAGAGAAACAGCTTTTTATAATCTATTGTGTGTGTGCCATTGTGCTACTGGGTAGTTTGACACCTATTTCTGCTTGGCTCAGTTTCTTCTAGGAAAGGTTCTTTTACTTTGTAGACAGGAGAGAACCACGAAGGGCAACTCTTGCTTTCAAAAATACACTCACCCCTTGCCCTATATAGCAAAAATGCGACGAGATTTCTCCTTGGTGGTAAACAGTGATTAAAAGAAATGGACGGATGAGGCTTAAAGTCCACCAGAAAATACGCTGTGTGGGGAGGCTTGTCACCATATTCAGATCATTCTGCCTAAGAGTCTATAAATTTTAAACGGGAGCAAACATCATCGCAAGCACTAGCAGGATGTTCACCTCCTCCGAACAAAGGAGCGGGGAAGCACTAATGGTTCCCTGAGGAGCTGACGACTGGCGGTGCAGCCCGAAGAATGACGGTGGCTGCCGCACGGCCAGGGTGAAATGGGGAGGGAGGGCTCTGGGGCATCTTGCCGGGGTCACGGCTGAGTGGCTGGAGAGCATCTGAAGAGCTCATGACGGCCTTGGAAATGAACAGGAGTATTTTTCTAAAGAATGCACACGGAAGAGCCGCAAACATGGAGAAAGTGCAGAACATGCACCCACAAAGACTAAATATAAAAGATGTGCTTATCAGGGAACACATGCATAGCATATGGATGCAGCTGACGGAAGAGCTGTTGGACTCCATTCAAGATACCACTCACATAGCAGATGAACCGTCATAAATTTAAACTACACGTGTCACATCCTTACCACTAAGGTTCCCTTTAGTCATGTGTGAATGCAGTTTAGCCGTTGGATCCTGGCTCGTGAGCTAGCTTAGTCGCTCTCTGAGTGCATAAACGTGGTGGGCAGGACGTAATAATGTAGAAAGATCCTCAGCTGCTCGTTACCTTTCATGAGTTATTAGCCCATGGGCTTTTTGCAGCTCCTACCTTGGCATTTGCTGCCTAATGGGTGTTGCCTGCTGTCCTCCAGTTCTTCAGCTGTTCGCTGACTGACAGGCCAACTTCTTTAACATTTGCTTTGATACATTTTCTCATATTTAGTTAAGCTCCTTGAGCTGATTAAAAGCCTTCCAAGATTATATCATTGCCAAGCCTTCTATGCACAAGCACACACGCACAAAGATAATCATTCGGAAAAGGAAGACAAATAATAAAGCCTATTCTGGACCTCTCTCTCCAATTGGGATGCTAGTAGCGAAGTCTCTGTCCTCTGGCCAAATTTCTATATTACTGAGCCAATACACGTCTCTGATGGATATATAAGAATGACAGGTTATTATTCTTCAGTGATTATTTTCTACTATCAAAGTCTTTTAATCCAAAATACAATATACTGACAAAACTGGTAAAACAGGTAAACATTTACAGAGCAAAAATCGGACCTTCTTCCACTTCTGTGCAGCACAGGAGTTATAAGAGATTCCTTGCAGCTGCTTGCAAGGAATTAAAGTTTTAGATTTGCGCTATCCTTTTGGAACCTAATTTTATAAGCAGCTGCCGACAGTCCTTAAATTTGAATCCAGGATGCCCTCTGAGTTAGACTAGTGCTAAAGAAAGCACTAGTTTCCATTCCAAAATGTGCTTTATC
>NW_009722331.1:0-8629 GCF_000703405.1 Apaloderma vittatum | reverse complement strand
TCCTGCTGCCCATTTTGCATATCTGTTTGACTCAAGGCAATAGCAGCATGGTATTTAAGCGCCAATTACATTTTGGTAATCTACACAATATTTTAACATGGAGAGGAAGACTGAATGACCTTAAATCTTGTTAGAATTTTTAGGGAAACCTTGCATATTTTTTTAGTGAAGCTTTTTAAGATGTTAAGCCTAACACTCAGATTTGGTGGATGTATGAATCTGGTGATAACACTCTGTAATGGCAGTTTCTTTCAGGTTTCGGGCTGTATGGTAGAAACACAGATGTAGAGGCAGTCATATGATTCGGGAATGTATGGCAGAAACACAGATGCAGAGGCATCTGTGATAAGATTTAGAGAATAACCTGCTGTTTGATAACGCTGTAGCTGGTGCAGGATTTAGAGGTTTCCTTGGTGGCAGGTTTTGTTGCTGACTTTACTGTTATTGACTTGTAGCAAAGAGGTAATGAAGAGAAATGGCATGAATGTGTCAGTAAGCTGGAGTGGCAAGTATAGGAAAGAAAAATTATCACCGAATCAACTAACGACAACAGTGTTTTTGTTTTTCTAAGATATTATACCAAGGTGAATATTAGTACCTCTGTAAACGTGAAGATTTTCCCCAAATCTAAAATGCATCAAGGGAAGAAGATGAATCTTCTAGACAGAAAGGTAGACTGAGTAGTGTAGACTGATCCTGAAGGGCAGAATAGGCTGGAACCAGTGTCATAATTTATTCATCTAAATAGAAATGGTGAAACTAAGAAAATAAAGGCCCTAAAATGCAGAGGTGAGAAATTTTGCCTAAACCATGGAATACACTTGAAGAGCAGTGGGTCGTGGCCAGAGGTAAGTCTGAAAGATGATCTGAAGAGTTAATATTTTCTAATAACTTCAGGGAGTTAAAGTTGCTTAAATAAATAAGAAAGAAAGTGTGATATCAAAAGAAATCAAGCTTCTGGAAGACTATTATAAGGATGAAAAGGCCAAAATCTAGAGATGGTGTGCGAGGACTGAGTCAAAGGTAACACAGCTGTGATACTGAAGAAAGGCAGAAGGAAGGCAGAGTTTCATGTAGAGGAAAACAAGCATCATTTTAGCCAAGCTGAGTTTAAGATAACATCTATGTGATAAATAGTCAGAAATAAAATTAAGAGTGTGGTTTTCATCAGAGTTCTGGATTTGCAAAGCACACATGAAATTTCTCACCACAGTAGCTAAAGGGGTTGCAAGACTTGAGACTACAGGAGGTGGGCCAGAAGGTCAGGTCCTTGCTGGACTTTCATAAACCACCAGAAGTACAAGGGGATGATGATAAAGTGAAAGAAAGGTGAGAATCAGTAAAGAACAATGTCGTAAAACCTTCAAAGTGAACAGGTCTTCAAGACCAAACTGGCAGTGAAGTTTGGAAAGCAAGGGGCACAAGATGTAGCAATATGCTGAAGTATTGAATTGGTCTGCATCTAGTTAGTCACAAAACTTATTCTTGCGTCATGTGTATAGAAACTCTGAACATCAATATTTTTTACTTTATTTTACATTAAATTGACCAAGATGTGCCTATATAAGATTCATAATCTTTCCATCTGCCTGGAACTTTAGACTTGCAAGCCCCTAAAAAGAAGAAAACATCTTGTATTAAATTTTCTAAGCAGCCAAATGCTCTTCATTTTTTTCTCCGTAGTTTAAATTTAAATTTATGTTTCTAAATTTACATATTCAAAAACTTAATCTGAAATCTGTGTGGAATTTGGATGTTTTTTTAATCACATTTCATATAATGCAGCTACTTCTCAAATTGAGGCATCACCCTTGCAGCCGCTGGATGTCAAAGGACAAAAAAAAATAAATTGCTTGAAAGAAAACTGAAGCCACATTTTCTATTCTGCATTTGAGCTGCTGACATTTTCTAGATAACACCAAGAGATGTCAGAATACTGGCTGTTAAAACAGTCTATGTTTGGAGCCTATTAAGTTGAATTCTGAGAGTGAAGGGAAATGTGAAGACTTCTGCAGGGACTGACATACACCATTACTTGCTTTATTTCAATTTTACAGGTAAAAAAAAAAGAAGTTTTTTCCTATTTTTTTCCCCAAGAGTTCCTCTTTAAATGTGGCAGGTCACTGAGAGCCTGTGATTTCTCTCTAATTTCTCTGTGTATTCGAAGGCTCCACAATACAGCTCCTGCCCTTGTGATGAGGAAGGGCTGAGAAGAACTCCCATCAGAGCCTCTTACTCTCTCATTACCATCAGAGGCACTGCTCACCTGTCTTCCTCTTTGGCACCAATAATTCTGCCTCTTTAATGCTCCAACATTATGTAGCTCAAAAGGTCCATGTTGCGTCTTCTTGTTATTAAAGCTGTAGCTCCACCAAGTTCTTTACAATTACACCAGCGTAAAGGCATCTGTAAGGAGAAAGGAGGCTCTGACTGTCTTGCTCAGGTCAATTTTATGTCATGTAAAGCAACCAAAGTGATCATGGTCCTCCTTCCTAAGCACCCTCTTGTCTTCTCATGCAGTCATAAACTTAGGGAGGAAACTGGTTTCCTGTCAGCTGAATTCTCCTTGGCACAGACAGGCAGTCTGGCAGGACATCCCTCCAGGCACCAAATTCCTGCCCCTCAGCCCCTTGCTCCAGCTCCTCTGTCCCATGAACAGAAAGAGATGTCTCAGCACAGACCTTCCCCCGTTCACTGCACAGGGCAATGTGCCTGAGACATGCTAAGAAAAAGCATGAAGAAGTGAAGAGACCATGACCACAAATAGCTATTGCTTCCAAGGCCAAGCTGCTTTACTACAAAGCTAGTATATTATGCTCTTCCACACTCACAGCCTTGGAGAAGATTCTGTTGAGGGTTAGGACTGGGCCAGCCACTAAATGCTGACAGATGCTCTCTAACCCCTCTCCCTCCCCAAATGGAAAGGGAAAGAAAATAAGGCAGAGACTTACAGACTGGAAAAGAAAAATAAAACAGCTTTATTAAAATAATAATAGTACTAATAAGGAGATAATGAAAATAATGATGAATCTATACAAATATATACAAAACCAATATCAAACCCTACTCCTCCTCTTTTAACAGTCATGACTGATGCTGCAGAGCAGGCAGGCACCAAGAAGTCCCAGACTCAGCAGCAGAAGGGAGCTGGATACAGGAGCTGGATTTGGGAACTCATGATAGGAATCAAAACCAGAAGATCAGATGGAGTCCTTCTCAAACATTGCCATTGGAGAAGAAGCTTAATCCCTATAGTCTCTCAGCTTTGTACTGAAAATTATATATATGGAATGGAATACTCTTGTAGGTCACCTGTCCTGTCCATTCCTCCCCAGAAGTGCAATCTTTTAATTTCTACCAACCCCTTTTACTTCCTGGCACCCCTAAGTATGGCACACAAGATCCAGCAGTGACCTTGGTCACTATAGGAGCAAGTACAAGCAAGAGCCTTTCTGCATCCCAATCCCAAGCAGTAGCTATAAACATGAGGCATTATCACTTCCAGTAGCAGACACTGTCTGCAAAAGTATGCTGTTAACTTTGGAAGTGCAGCCTCTTAGAGGAGACTAAGCTGAAAAGTAAAATCACTAAGCAGAATTGGTTCTGTTTAGCTCAAACCAGGATGGATGGTTGGGTAGTGTCTGGAGGGCTGACTAAGGTGCATGTGGTTGGGGACAGTTCATAGGGTTGGGCAGAGCTCAGTCTGGACTGGTGGGCAAAGGTGAATTCTTTCCAGACCTAGCTGGGTTGTCTCTGCCAACCTGCTCATCTTGATCTTAAATTAACAGGCAGTTGGTGGCAGTTAATCAGGGGCACCACTCATGTATGCCCTCTGTACCAGTGAGTCTCCTGAACTGTATTATGCTGGACAGTGAAGGTCTTTCAGTTGCTTCCTTCTGTTGCTCCCAGAGCTTTCTGTGTTTGCCAGTTTATAGATTATCTTAAATATTGTTTCTGACTTCAAAGATAAGTGCCTGTATTTCAAAGCATTTGAACATCCATCATATCTGAGTGAGAAATATTACCGAACAGCTTCTCTTTCTGCATAGCAGTTGGCCAGAGGTTTTCTACTGAAGCTCCTGCCTCAGCCTACACTACCTTTAACAATGATGTTCCCCATCTTCCTGCATCTGCCTGCTCTCAAGGCATGATCCTTCTTCAATACTACTGCTGCTGCCTGCCTCAAAGACAGTAAGGGTATATGTGAGCTGATTGAGACTGCTGCAGGACCACACAGATCCTTTGCCAAGCTGTTGGAAACTTAGAGGAGGAAATGTGAGCATGCAGATCTGCATCAAGCAATGCACTTGTCTCTCTGGAAGGCTGAATCCAGCAGACACAGCTCAAGAAGCTGAAATCCTTTGTATAAGCCCATATTACTACCATGCAGATTAATGTGCAGCTAGTTTCACCAAATTTAGCTCTTCAGTGATGCTTTTCAGGAGCTAACCCAGTATTCCCTCGGTTTATGTTATGACTTGTAGTGATGAAGGGTGTGAGTGGGTGGGGGCAGATAGCTTCTGTCTTTACCAACACTTTACTTTAAAACAGACC
The DNA here is from genome assembly GCF_000703405.1 of Apaloderma vittatum. NCBI lineage: Eukaryota > Metazoa > Chordata > Aves > Trogoniformes > Trogonidae > Apaloderma > Apaloderma vittatum. The sequence continues at coordinate 4,075 of NW_009722331.1, read as the reverse complement.
CTGAGTGCATTATAAATGGCTCAAGCCTTACTGCAGTAGCTCTAGGATCCTGATTAGCTGAGCCAACATCAACTTAAAATTCAGCAAAACAGAGAAAATACAAGAGGCTGAATGCTTTTCACCCTAAGCTGTAATGTTTGACTCTCCACAAGAACCAGCAATTATCAGCTGGTACCAGTGAGCTAGTCGGGAAAATAACCAGCCTCATTCTGCTCTGAAATAGTCCACAGGAGATAGTCCACCAAACTCAGTTCACCTAAGCGGTACAAATGTAATGTAAACAAAGAATGAGGTCCACACAATTTTATGATTTTAACTCTTCTTTTAGTCTGAAGGAAAAAGATTGCCCTGGAAATATCAATAGATACTCCAGAGAAGATAAGAGAAAAATACATAAACAACCCAACCAGTACTGAAGGCCCTCCAAAACAAAAAAGTATTGCTCAGAAAACTGAGATGATATTCCAGAGGACAAACAAATGAAATAAACCCCTAAATTACCTTCAACCATGCATTCAGGGACATAATTACATTATTTTGTTCTATTCTTTCTTTCCAATCAGATTAATAAATATATACACCAGGAAACATTAATATTTTGTATACGTGGGAGCTGATTTTACTTAGCTTTTTGAAAATCCTTAAGCCTGCTGTTTATTTTGATTATTTATCATTTTGCAAAGAGAAGGCAGGCACCCAGAGCTCAGAAAAAGATCAGAGAGTCCAGCTCTCCTCAAGGCTATTTTTTCTCTTTAATCCTCAGGGACGTGATCAAATTTTTCTCCATTTATTATTATTTTATATTTCTTCTCCACATTCTTTTTATTTATTTTGCTTTATAAATTATACCACCACGCTAAGGGCAACTGTCCTCTCTGAATCACTCCTCCTGCGCCTGTGACATTTGTGCAAACCTCATGTCTGCCTTCTGCGTTTCAGCCTTCAAACTACTTTAGGCCGCTGCATTGTTTAATTTTCTCCCCCTCACTCAGCCAAGCAGCCTGAAACCAACTGCATAATATTCTATTTGACATTAAGCCTCACATATACTTTACAGTCTCCAAGTTCTCTGGGGCAATAGCTGTCTTTTTAAATTATGTATAGTGGGGCCAGCATAACAGGGCCTCGGGCCTTGAGACGACTCCCCCAGGCACTGCCACAATGCAGCATGTATTTCTAACAGCAGAGGAGATGAACCGCCAGAAGAAGTGCCGAATTCTCTGTCCCTCGGTAACTTCGCCTCCCTGCTGGCACACATGCGACAGCTAAACCCGAGTTCAGTGCAGGGCTAAGTGATGACATCTCAGGGCTTGTGGAGGTCAGATGATCCACTGATCCCTCCCAGCCATGCAATCCATGAATCTATGAATACGACTAACAGCAATTAAAAAGCAGCTCTGTGAAGAGGTCTCCACAGCTGCTGCTGCAGGGACACCGCAGGAGTTCTGCTCCTCAGCAGTGAGGCCATGGAGCAGCTCTGCTTTCAATGAACAGACACCACCTCAGGGGGAGAAAACATGTGCCTGGGGTGGTGGAAAAAGATGTCTCTAGAGTAGCATCGTCTTAACTAAGCTGGAGGTATGACAACTCTATTACTGATTCCAAAGCAGTGCCACAAATAAATGAATCAAATCTTCCATGTGTAATCTTTAGAAGTGAGCAACTAGGAACAATGAGAGGCATGGATGACTTCTGAATCACTCACTGATGGGTTGTTGACCCTGCTTTAAATTCCCACCAATTTTGGAGTTGCTTATTTCTGCTGGCTGTGGGTTCACCCTGTAACTCAAACGAAGCTGCAGCTAAGATAAAAAAAAAAAAAAAAGCAGGACATTATTTGCAGGTGTGGTCTGGGCAAAACAAGGACTAGGAATCCCAGAGCACACAGATATGGAAAGCTTGCTAAGCGAGGCAGAAAATATGCAATATCCCCAAGCACCCAGCAGCAGGTCTCTGAGGCAGAGCTGCACCTCACCTCGTCTGAGCTCAGAAGGAGATTCCCCATGGAGAAGAGGTGGGAGTCAGTATGTGCCCATCTGTTAACTTTATGCCCTTGCTACACCTTCACAGACCACTGCCAAAAGATTGTGGATCTTTTACAGACAAGGAAAAAAGGAGCTGCCTTTTTCAACTAGCCTACATGCTGAAGCAGCAGGCATCAGCAGTAATTGGCAATGAGAGCAAAAAATAAACTTTGAGCAAGTTCACCCTCCCTCCAAATCCCTTCCCAAACATGTATTGTTTTGCAAGCAGATAATATTTCTAGTAATGAAGCAACAAAGCAAATATAGTTCAGTGCTCTATAAACACGAATGCACACAGACCAATACATGAGCCTTGGAATAAAATTCTTCGAAAAAGCCCTTCTTCAGAAGCTTCCCAGTGACAGAATATCTGCCAGTGAGAAATTTTGACTTTTGAGGAATTGCTTTATAATGCAAATGCACTGGAAATCATAGTTATGACTTTCCAACACAAATGATATCCAGGATCAAAGATGCAACAGGGAAGGCTAGAAATGTGAGGCTGCTAGCTGGTGGGTCTTGTCTTTGACTCAGCACTCAGAATGGCCCAGCAACAATTCCTCTTAATTTATCATTTCTGCATTATTTTTGGCACAGAAATATCCCTAGTTCTCTGGCATGATTTCATGAAATATTGTTTGATTTTCGCCTGCACATTTCTGCAAGTCCTGGCTTGTTTCTCCTGCCGCAGCATGACACCTTCCTGACTTCTTTCTGTCAGTGCTGGTGTTGCCATTGCTCTCAGGAGACAATAAAGATTTAAGTTTGGGTGACCTCAAGCTGCCCTGAGTGACTGTAAGCCTGCAGGACTCTCATGATGCAAGTGAGCTCCAGACGTATGAGAAGTGCAGGCAAGACGGAATTCTGCTGCAAAAGAGCAGCAGCAGAGACCGGGGAGGGTCCTGGAGAGTCAAGCTTTTCACCTCTGCTATGGCAGAGGTGACAGGGGAGCAAAAGGTGGTTGACAACAGCTGCAGGGAGGCCCTTAGGTCTTCACTACTGCCATCAAAAGCCACGGCCCCACATGTCCTGATTCCTCCAGTAACAACCACCAGGCTGGGTCTCCGGGGCACTTGCACTGACAAAAGCAGCTGCAGGAGCCTGAACTCACTCTGGTTTCACCAGCGGTCTGTTGCCATAGGCAACTGCCTATTTTGCCTATACCTAGAGCTGTCCCTGAGCAGTATACACAGCAGGATTGCTATGATGAGATTAACACACTTTATTATACTATCCCTGCTCTTATCACCAACTCCAGCTCTCACAAATTCAAGATAAGGAAATTTCCCTCATGTACTTACCATGGTCTTGAACAGCAGTTTAGAGAGAAGCACTGAATGCCACTGTATTCACATTTACATAGGAAAATTTAGGGAGCCGTTACTATTCTTGTTTTCAGGCCCTCTGAACCCTTAATGTCCCAGTTCTCGTCTGGTTGCTTATCACTTATCCCAGCTTGAGTAGCTTGAGGGTGTCCTCTCTGCACCAGCCTAGTGTCAATATGGGACCAAGGCATCGTAATCCCCTCAACTGTAGCCCATAATCTTTTCCATTTGCTAAAATAAAAATATCTTCCTCCTGGTTCCTCTTCTGAAACACCCAGAAATAGCCTGTTTCTTAGACTGGCTTAAGCCTGCACACCACTTTTGGCAGCTGGGATAGAGCTACATCAGGTGAGCATACCTGTTAGCTTACAGGAACATAAATCATCTCTAAAAATGCTCTAAGACTCATTGAAAGCCAAAATAGGACTTACTCTCTGTAGGCATAGAACAAAATCACTGCCACTTAACATGTTACCATCCCTCAGCTGAGCAGCTTGGCTGCAGGCACAGCCAGATTGCGCTAACCTTGCTTGGGATCACCACAGGGAAATGGAGGGGGCTCTAAACTAGAAATCATGAGTCTAAGCCCTTTCTTGCAAGTATTTGCCATTTGGGTTCCTCTTCTTATTGAAATACCCTGGTGATGCTGGGAAGAACCTTACTGAATATAGCCCAGATTGTCAAAGATACTGCTTTCTAATCACAGAATCACAGAATCACAGAATC
>NW_009722330.1:33738-38746 GCF_000703405.1 Apaloderma vittatum | reverse complement strand
TCCAACCCCGAACGTTCTGTGATTCTGTGATATGTATAAACTACATAGACTAATATGTATGTGTGTGTATATATATTAAATACAAGTGTGCTGACCAAAATACAACTTGTAGAAAGCCCCTTGTGATGCACAGCCTGGTGTTGTAGAGGTCTGGATGTAAGGGAAAAGGAAGATGGGGAATATTTCCTGCTTAATTTTTTTGAACTCTTCAGGTTCAGGGATCTGACTTGGGAGGAGTTGTCGAAAGTTTGAACGCCATGTGAAACTTGGTCATAAATATAAATCAGCTTCTATTAAGGCAATTTGAAATGTAATACCTCAATAATTTGGAAGGAGTCATTCTTCACAGCTCACGAATGCTCTTCACCTCTGAAAATAATTTGCTCTAATTTTAAATGCTGGTAGGAGCACCTGAAGAATACAGAAAATGGCTTCTGTTTATACTTCTGAAATTCAAAAGTCCAGACTGACCTTACCTCCAGGTCACAGCCTTTCTGTCTCCCCGACAGAGCACCTGAGACTGTCCTGACTCTCTCCACCTCCACCTGAATTCTTTGAAACCGTCTCATCTTCTGTATTTTCTTCTGCTGATGGTGGCAGCGACAACAAACCAAGGTGGACGTAGTGTTTTTTGTTTGGGGGGTTTTTTACCCCTCTTTTTATTGCTTGTTTTTGAAGGCTTGAAGAATACAGAAAATGGCTTCTGTTTATACTTCTGAAATTCAAAAGTCCAGACTGACCTTACCTCTGGGTCGCAGCCTTTCTGTCTCCCCGACAGAGCACCTGAGACTGTCCTGACTCTCTCCACCTCCACCTGAATTCTTTGAAACCATCTCATCTTCTCTGTTTTCTTCTGCTGATGGTGGCAGCGATGACAAACCAAGGTGGACGTAGTGGTTTTTGTTTGGTTTTTTTTTTGCCCCTTTTTTATTGCTTGTTTCTGAAGGCTTTTTGCACTTGAACATTTTGGAGAGGTTGTTTTTCTGCTTTAGCTGCTCTGGTTGTGTTCCTTGTGTGTAAAACCAGATCCCTGTTTCACTCGGCTCCGGCGTTGGCTGCAATTTCTGTTGGTCATGGTTGGGATCACCTCTCAACTCCTGTAGGTCAGAAGTTTTCCGTGGGCTGGGTAATATTGCTTGTGACTCTGAGGTTGTCCAGATGCTCTTCGTTTATGCAGATATCCTCTGGGTTTTGAGATTTATGTTTCAGTGTGAAACAGAGGATATCCTCAGGGTTGCGATAGCATGTCTCGCTTCCTGTCTGCTCAGGGAAATACGTTTCTGAAATTCTTTTTCGTAGAACTTATAGCAATAACAAAAGCAGGCAACAGAAAGCATGCAGGAACAGTAACAGCAAAAAAAAATCATGATATGTATGATTTCCAGTGCATGCAGGTAGTTCGAAAATGAGAGGAGAATCTTTTGTGTGAAACAATGATAAATCACAGTAAAAAGATGCCAAATGGCCAAAAAAAAAAAAAAAAAGCAACCCCCAGGTATAAGGAAGCTGGAGGAAAACAAAAAGTAGCTTGGATGTACGTTCTTGAAAACGCTTTCTGCTTGCTGATAGCACCGTGTCGGGCGAGTCAGACTCAGCGGCTCTGTGATGTGGATCTAGAGCCTTGAATTCATTTATAAGCTACAAAATTGCCCATACCGTAACATTTCTTACTGTGAAAGCACCGTTACCTGAAAAGTCACTTTTAGTGATTTAGCCCAGCACGCTAAGAGTAAAAATTTGGGTTTGTTTCTTGTTTGTAAATTGACCATGAGTGGCGCTGGGGAGCTGCTTCAGGTTGGGTTTAGCATTTGGATCACTGAAGGTATTTCGGAATTATATTGGTTTGCTTGTTGATACTCCTGCCAAGAACTTGCTGCATTTTCATTCTTAGGGTTTTTTATTGAAAAGGAACGATCAGAATGAGCACATATTTGCTAAATTATTAATTGCTGAAATAATGAAATAAATACTGCCAATTCTGACACTCCTGTGCATTGTGTTTTTACTTTGTCTCAATTCACAGTGTAACTTTCTCTTCACTCAGTACTTTTATTTGGGGTCTAGTACTTTATCAAAAATCTGTAGTGATTGAGATAATTTATGACCAAGCTAACTGTATCTCACATAATTCAACTACAGGCTCTGTCAGAGTAGCACTTCCAGAATTGAAAGGTCTGCTTTGTTTTGGATTACAGAAGAGACATCTGTCCGTATCAATTGGGAAATATTTTTCTTTTTTAAGTCATCCAGTGCTTCTAAAGTGGGAGTTCTGTTAAGTACTGACTTTCCACCTTGAGAAAACCTTTCAGCTGGTAAGGAATCGAATTTTTAAAATTATCTTATTTTTCTAAATACTGTACTAGCATTTAAATTAAGAAACTTTTCATGCTGTTGGTAGCAGCTTAAATCCAGCCTCTGACTGCCTTGCTCATTTGATAAAAATTGCATTCCCAACATGCTTATTGAGCGGTGATGTGACAGCATCACTCCATGCGCGGGCAGGCTGGGTTACGGGACGCGGAGATTTCTGTGCCCACCAGAAATCCCAGAATGAGGTTTCAGCCTGCAGAGGAGGTCAAGTCGAACAGAACTGAGACTCCATTTCAACAGACCTGCCCAGGAACGACGTTTGTGACCGTATGGAGGAGGAGCCGCATTGGTAAATTGGGATTGCACAAGGTTTTGAATCCACCCCTTGCAGCAGATCCCTCCTGTCGCTCTGATCTGTGTTTTTCTGGATTGCATTGCTGCCTGCGCAGAGCTGGAGACCGCGACTCGGAGCAAAGCTGGACCCAGCAGCACTTTTTGGATGGCTCTTGCGGCATCGTTTTTAAATTGAAAATGGTACACATTTATATTTGGTCATCTTGAGTAGATGCTGGAAAGACGATGACGGTCTTTCCATGGCTTTGCCCGTGGTGTTCATGCTGTGCTCGTTGGGTTGGCTGGCACAGGGGCTGTTCCCCAGTGTAGTGGTTCAAGGTCTTCCCCTCACTGTTCAGCTTTTGGGGTGGCCCCTGCCACTAAGTAAAATTGATTTTTGGGAAAAATAAAAAGTCTTTAAAAAGTCTTTTAACTTTATGTGGCTTTTGTTTCTCAAGCTGTGCTTGAGTGGTTGGGGGAAGGGTCGGCGGAGCTGTTCAGAAAGTGGAGTGAGGTCGGTTTATTAGGTTGTGTTGTAGGAACTGTTTACCTGCTGAGGAGCTGGACATCACCACAGGACTCGAGTCGCCCGTTACGGAATGATTAAATTACAGCCCAGCAGGCTTTAAAAAAAGTACTGAACTCTGTGAGGAGGCTCCACTGTCTTCCAGCTTTGTTCTAGAAAAACCTCATTTAGGCTGAAATCCTCCCGGCCTCTTTGATTTGCAAGGATTGAAGCAGTGCAAACGCCGTTCTGTTTGCGAGGTGTAGCCATAATGCAGCTGCCTTCTCCCGTAATGAAGGAGAATGGACTCCGCGTGAATGGGAATGAACGCGTGGAGAAAAATTAAGCTGCAGTTTGCTTGTGTTATTGCGTGTTTTACAACGGCGTTGCTGCCAGTTGTGTGGTGTCTTAAGTGTTTGACGTCGGGTACGCCGCCGCCAGGGCACGTATTGTGATTCTTCATGTGCCAATAAAAAGTTTCACTCCTTTGTAATCTTAGTATCTTCAAGGATGGAAAGCTGTCTGCAGGCTGATAGCTTCTGGGGTTAGGAATGTTGATGTACGAAACTGAGGAAAAGGGGTTGATGCCAGTGTTTTTCAGAAGATATAAAAATACAGCCAGCTCTGTTAATGAATATCCTTACGAAGATTTAGTTTTGTATTCCATTTTAATGTTGTTCTCCTGTAACTAAATACATCCCAGCGTATTCTTTTTGAGCTGCTTTTGCTCAGGCATCTCAATTTCTTCGTGCAGTTACCTCTTGCTAATCTCAGCGGGTGGAGGCAGGAGCAGGAGGGGTGGCTCTGGCCCCGGCAGAAGCACGCGGGGTCTGGCTGTGCTGAGGAGCAGAGCGTGGCACAGAAATGACCCCGAGAAACCAGTCAGTGTCGTCGCATCTCCTCGGGTAGAATGATCCCAACGAAGGCAGCCTTGCGCTGGTACTTGCCACAGTGCCTGTTCTGCTCTGCCTGGACTTTCCAGCTCGATGGGAGCACTGGGACCATCCCCACATCTGGTGCTCTCCTGGGTTTTAGTAATAAGCTAGAGATGGCTGTGGTCAGCCTTCATCAGTCGTCTTTTGTCTTTATTGGGCTGGAGAAAGAGACCAGGAGGAGCCTGTAAGGGACCTGAAGTGAGGTGTTTCCAGGGAGACAGAAGCGGTGGGATATTGAAGTGAAGGAGAAGGTGACCACGGTGGTCAGTCACAGTGAGGTGGAAACCAGCCCTGGCTTGTGGTGGAGCCGGGAAGGCTGGGTGGTGGGTGGTGGTGGTCCTCTCCTCCTGGGAGAAGAGGTCTGTGGAGGTGTGTGGTGTCTTCTGCAGGGGCGTGGGACACCATCTGGCAACTGCAGTGGTGGTTAGATACTCGTACGTGGCGTCTGGGGTTTTGCTTATTCAGCTTTAATTTCTTAGTGTGCTGCGTGGTAGTAAATTAGCAGTTAATGTCATGTTACACTGTTGTTCCCTTCCCTGAGTGTCGCAGGTTAGGGCTGGGCCGGCCTCTAACATGGACAGACGCTCTCTAATCGCCTCTTCTCCCCCAAAATGGGAAAGAAAAGGGAATGAAGCAGAGAGACTTTCGGGTTAGAGAAGAAAAAAACTAGAACAGCTTTAATGAAACAATAATAGAAATAATAGTGGAATGATAAAAGTAAAGAACTGTCTACAAAAAGAACTATAGATAGTAGCCCGATATCAAACCCGACTCCCTCCCCCCATATCAATCCCCACTGGTGCTGCAGAGCAGGAGGCACTGGGGCAGCCCCAGGCTCAGCGGCAGCGGGAACTGGATACAGGGAGCTGGATTCGGGAACTCAGGATCCAGATCAAAAGCAGGAGGTCAGATGGAGTCCTCTCTG
>NW_009722330.1:31827-33542 GCF_000703405.1 Apaloderma vittatum | reverse complement strand
AGGAATAAGTATAAGCAAGAGCCTGTCTGCATCCCAGTCGCGGGCAGTAACTGCAAACATCAGGTGTCATCACTGCCAGTAGCACACACTGTCTACCCAAACATGCTGCTGACTTCAGAAAGTGCAGCCTTTTAGAAGAGACTAAACTGAAGAGTAAAGATCGCTAAACAGGACTGGGTTTTAGCTAAACTCAGGACACTGAGGCATCCCTGTTAAACACCTCCAGGAAACAGGATTCCTTTGTTCACCTCAGAAAAGTTTTTGGTGTCGCGGTTTCAAAACCAGGGCTAACATCACGGCATTGGTGACTTCCTCAGAATCCCTTGTGGCAGCACGTTCCAGCCAGGGCGGTTATGCAAGAGGTGGTTTTTGATGTAGGGAGATGCCCATGGCCATCCTGGGGAGCAAGAGGCTGTAGCTCCCAGCTGGGTGGGTGGCTGGACTGTGTCCCTGCAGATGAACATGGAAGCTTCATGCTGAGCATCATCTTGGAAGTTTCCAACAGCACAGCAGGATGAAAAACCTCGCCTGTGTACAGTAGACATTAACTATTTCACCTGGATATCTGAACTTTGAAAATCGTTCTCTATATGTACAGCTTTGTACTTGAGAGAGGGTTGAATATTGACCTAATTTGTCTTTTAAAAGGACACAGAGTTTTACCAGAATACTTATGCTATTGAAGTAGACAAATGCAGGTGCTATTCCTTTGGTAGTCGGCGCGGAAGGTTGGTGTGCTCGAAGATTTACTGTGCATCACCTTAGCCATCATTCCCATAAGTATTAATTTTAACTCCACTAATAAGAAACTGAACAAAAGTGGAATTATGAGTTCAGTAGTATTCTATGAAAGGTCAGTTGTTAAAAAGGCAGAGTCTGACATTCTGTGAAAAAGGTGCCTTCATTAATCATCCTGATAGGGGAGCATAGGATATTCTTGACCAATACCCGCGAACGGGGAAGGGGTGCTTGGTTCTTTGTATAAAAACAAGGATTAGGCAGATGAACGTGGAACGACCATTTTTTTTTTTTTAGCACCCTAACATTGCTATTTCTCTTCCTCGATTCAAGTATAGAAAAATTAAGGGAGACGTTTTTCGAGACACACTGTTGTTATTTGTAAAGTTTGTTAGTTTTATAGAAGCATATATTGTTACAGGGATAATATTTAAAAACCTGGTTTATAAGACTGTAAATGCGATAATACCAAATATCAGTATTAATGTAATTTATAAAGTATTTATGACCTCTTAGAAGTAGTCTTTTATTATATTGCTTAAATGCGCGGCTTTGTTTCGCAATAATTCATCTCTGTAAATCTTGAGCAATTACTCCTGTACGAACCGAACGGTTTTAATTGCAACGTAGAATGCTTTTCCTGGGTAGAATTATTATAGTGGGTTGTTTGTGTTTTTGTCCTCGTCCACCCTAGTGATGGCAATTTTAAAGTTAATACAAATTATATAAATTATTAAATACAGACCTAGTGGAACATTAATCAGTAGAACATCTTTATTGTGACTGTTCCTGACAGATTATGTTCACCATGATGCCCATTAATGCACTGTATTGTAAGAGCCGATGTCCATTACAGAATCCCCTTTGTTACCGGTGTCAGGTCTAATTCAGGGCAGCAAATCTCAGTCCTGAGTCAAATATGCTGCTTTTTTTTTTTTTTTTTTTTTTATTTTTGGTAGAAAAAAACGATTTTTGCG
>NW_009722330.1:23378-31796 GCF_000703405.1 Apaloderma vittatum | reverse complement strand
GGAGTCTCACCTGTTTAATTCTTTCCGAGTTATTAGTCCGTGCGGTACGGGCTGTAAAATGCAAAGTCTGCGCTCGTCTTCTTTTCCCTTTAATGTCGTAATTTTGCCTAATGGCTGTTTGTGCTACATTGAGTAGGTCCATGGATTGCTTAACATAAGTGATTACATTTTCCTTTGATTATCAACTCCGTCCATTAGAAATACTGTACAAAAACTTGTAAATGATTTGTTGTTGAAGCTTTCTACTTCATTAGCTGCAATATACACTTTACAAGAGTCATTGTCTAAGAGTTAGTAATATTTGTAATGAGCTGTATAATATGGGCCCTTTTACTAAATTTAAAAACAGATGGTATCTGTTAACAACAGTTTATCATGCAAATTGAACCCTAGCAAAAATTTCTTTCAGTGGTTCTGTTGCTGTAGGCCACATTGTGGTGTCTTTTTTTTTTTTTCTTTGATGTAATAACAGAGAGAAATAATTGTTGTTTTAGACAGTTGTGACAGAAGCAAACTAATCGTGGTCAAAACTGCCGGAGAAATATAATTTCACACCTTTTTACTGAAAGACTTTGGGTTTTTTTCATGCTTTTAATACACGCTTTGATATTTAGTTTCAAAATTTGTCATTTTTTGCACATCGCTGCAGGTTTTGTAGAGACATACTTGTGATTTTGCTCATTTAAGTAATGAAGCAGCTGTGAATGAGAATTTCCCTTTTGTGAGGACTTGCACATATTGATCTGCACAAGTGACAAGATCAGAGGACGTAATATGCACATTTTTCTTCTAACTTTGAAAATGAAAGGAAAATTGGACCATATTAAATCAGCAGTCTTGAAACTGTGCTATCAGACAGAATCCTCTTGGATGGTGTATTTGTTGCTAATCCTGCACGTGGGAAGACTTCAAAATTGGAGTCTCCCTGTTGTAATACCAGATTTTTCTCTCAAACTCTACAAAATTAATTTATTTCATTTTTTTTTTAATCTGAAGCATTCTGAGTGCTCTAACTTCTGTTCTTAGAAGAATAAAGGTCCGCTCTTGCGTTTCAGCGTGCTGGAATTAATGCTAAAAACAGGCAAAATCCCATCACTGGTCCTGAGTTTTCTGCACTTTTTGGTACTCTGTTGCTGAGCAAGATCCTGTACATTCCCTGAATTTCCCATCACCCATCACAAGTTTTTGAGCAGAAGCTTTTTGCCTGTTGAGCCGCTTGCCCAGCACACCGGCCGAGCCCAGCCCTCCCGCCGGCCGCCCCCTTGCCTTGGGTGGGATGGAGCAGGAGGTGATGTGTGACAGGAACCAGAGAAGACAGAAAAAGAGCTTTTAGTTTTGTGAAAGGAAATGCTTGATGATCCCAGCCAGGACAGGAGATTAAAGCCAGGGCTGTTCCCGTGCAGGGAGCAGAGTGGTGGATGAGCAGCCGCCTTATGCTGGGGCCGCGAGGAGCTTTTTGTCTGCTGAGGAGAAGAGGAATTTCTCCAGACCGAGCCTCTAGGGTGGACTGGAGGTGATCACATAGAAGATGCCATGAAGAATCACAGAATTTCTTGGGTTGGAAGGGACCTTAGAGATCATCTGATCTAACCTCCTGCCATGGGCAGGGATGTCCTTAACCAGCCCACGTTGCTCAGGGCCTCATCCAGCCTGGCCTTGAACATCTCCAGGGAGGGGCCAGCCACAACTTCTCTGGACAATCTGTTCCAGAGTCTTGCCACCCTTGCACTGAAGAATTTTTTCCAATCCAAATCTGTTCTCCTTCAATTTAAACCCATTTCCCCTTGTCCTGTCGCTGGACACTCATGTCCAAAGTCCCTCCCCAGCCTCCCTGTAGGTCCCCTCAGGCACTGCAGGCAGGGATAAGGTGCCGCCGGAGTCTTCTCTTCTCCAGCTGAACAACCCCAGCTCCCTCAGCCTGTCCTCGCAGCAGAGCTGCTCCAGCCCCTGGGTCAGCTTTGTGGCCTCCTCTGGACTCGTTTCAACAGATCCACGTCCCTCTTACGGTGGGGACACCAGAGCTGGACGCAGGATTCGAGGTGGAGTCTCACCAGAGCAGAGTAAAGGGGCAGAATCCTCTCTCTTGACCTGCTGACTACGCTTCTCTTGATACATCCCAGGATGTGATAACACCAATTTTTACTTGAGCTCATCTCTATATTAAAGCAGAATGTCGTGTGTATAATTATCCAGTTTCCTTTACCAAGCAGCGAGTTGGGCACCTGTCAGGAAATAGCACAAAAGTTCTTCTACTACTGAGATCCATAGAACACAATTGCCAGTATCAAAGCTATTTGGGTTGAAAACTATTGGTGCGGGCGTGATAAAATTAACACCTGTTGAAGCATAGCTTTTTTAATAAGCTCTGTAGACTGCAGCGTCCTATTTTCAGCTGTGCAGCCTGATCTGTGCTATTTTAAATCCTGGCTGGTGAAAGGAACAAAGTGCTCGTAGTTCTTTCGAATTCATTTATCTTACTGCCGTCACTCTGAACTGTAGTGTTGCTCTCAAACATTATGAGCCTAATGATAAGAATTATCATTAGAATTATCCTGCACTACACCGTTTTTTTGCTTTCCGCTCTGTTCTCCTACCGCTATAACTAGCTTAAAAATCATCTTTCCCCTTAACACTTGTTTTTTATTTGAGATCCGATCATGGTGCTGGATTACCCCAGTCTGGTAGTGTGTGACCAAGGCACAGAGCAGATGGACTGCCGAGGGTCAGTCCAGAGGTGTGGCTAGCCAAGGTGCGCAGGTGAACGTAAGGAGCTGAGAACAAGCTACTGGTCTTGGCTGATCCTACGCTTTAACACGGACTTGTATGGAGTCTTCAGTTCTGGAAGAAAGAAGCTGATTTTTTTGAGGTGCAGCTTGACTGGGCGATGGAGGCGAGTTCCTTTGGATGGGCTCAGGTGTGACTTGGTGTCTCTAGGACAGCTCTTGAGGCATAAGAGGCTGGACAATACGCTGTGGGAAGCGCTTTCCTAGAGAAAAAGCAGGAAGGCAAACTGGAGGTGTGGGGTTTGAGCCGTGAGGAAAGCGGTGAAGCCTTTCTACCTCTGGGCTTAATTTAGTCCCTTTGGGTGTGAAGATATCGTGATCCTTTTGCCCAGGTGTGCCCCCACATCTGCACCGCTGCAGAGCGTTCCTGGCTCACGTGAAACACTTCTCTGCTGAATCACTTGTCATGTGCTGGTGTCTTTGTCCACCTTTATTTTGGAGCTAATTAGACCTGTTTTGAGGATGCAAAAGGACGAACGCCATTAAAACACCTCAGCACTGTTTGTCTGGAGAAAAATTGCATTTTAAGTCAGCTGAAAAAAACCTCGGTAGGCTCTGTTTCCCATGATGGAGCGGGCAGCGAGTCAAGTCACCTCTTGCTTGAGTTTCCTTCTGCTGCGAGCCCTGACAAGGCCAGCTGCAAATCCAGCGAGTTGATGGCCGAGGGACCGGTCGTCATGCCCGGTGGTGTCGCTCTCTGGCTTGTCCGCTGGGTCTGATTAATGTTAGGTCAGCTGTTGCTTTGGGAAGGATTTAAAACCAGAGGCCTTTAGCGCGAGGACTTTGTTTTAGATTAACCCAAGGCTAGTAATGGCTAGTGGCTTGTACGGTAATTTGTGGAGCCGATTAATTTGGCAGTTTGCAGGTGTTCCCGCTAACCAGCGGGCTCTGAAAAGTTGCCAGATTCTGAATAAGTGGTGGAAGCTCCTCAACTCCACCGTTTAAGGTGGTTTGTCCGGATCAGGTGATAAATGCTTCGCTTGCGTCTACTCAGCCGCTTGGGATGTCCTCGTTCGGTCTCATCCACCCGCGCGTGTGATTTGTCCAAGGTTTGTGTTTCATGGTGGTTCTCAGCCCTTTGTGGTGGGCTTTATGTCATCGTGTCCCCTTCATCCCCTGCTGCCGCTCCGCAAGATGAGGGGGAGAGGTAGGGGGTGCTGATTTATTCCAATCATCCGTGAATCCGAAGGATTGAGACTCTTGGAGGAGGGACGGTCCTTCTGAGATCGTGGTGGTGGAGCTGAATGGTCAATTGGGGATGCGACACGTCTCCTGCACACCCAGGGCAGTCCCTGTCTCTGGGCACCGCCGTTTGGCAAGGCGGTTTGCATCGCTTTGCGCTTCCCTTGCTAAAAAAATAAAAATATAAATGCCAAGATGTGTGTTGTGGTGGATGCCCTGTGCTCCCCAAAACCAGAGGAGCATCTCTGGTATGAAACGGGGAGAGGGCCAAGCTCCCTGATGCAAAGCCAAGAAACCAGGCAAAGCCTATTCAGTGAATAAAAATGGGAAAGGCATTGAAGTCGAGATACAGTATCTTTGTAGTAATAAAAGCAGTAGTACAGATTTACTGGTGAAGGAGTTTTAACTGTAATACTGTGGAATAGTAGGTTATTTTGTGTTCAAGAGCTACATTTATCACAAAAATGATGATATACAAATCACTTCCATATCACAAAATGTTCTTGGTCAAAATTGGCTTGAGGCAAGTGATATCTTCGAGTAAACAGTATATGAAGACCATATCTTAAAATGATAGATCACCTAATTTTGTTCTGACAGAGGTTTTTGCCGCAACAAACATCTGTCACTGAAATACCAATTCAGAGATATGGAAGCCAAATTGTGGAGGTTTTCTAGTATTTGTCACTCCTAACTTAAGAAGGCTGTGGTTAGTTCTACAGATATTTGAAGATAGTAGGCAGCTTACGGCTTGAACGCCCTAAAGTCTGTAGTTAAGTGTTTTTAAGAGCTGTAAGGATCTGTAAATGCAGATTAGCAACTTCTGAGGCGCTCCGCATGGATTCGGCGCACTAAATGCGAAGCTGATGTGTTGCTGCTGCCTTAGAAATCCCGGGATCTTAAAACGTAGCTCTTGTTTTACAGCAGAGTTGAAATACCCTTTGAAATCAAATTTCTGCCCTTGCCCCATGACTGAATATAAAATGAGCATCAAAAGTCAAAATTTTTGTCGTAAGCGTTTAGAGATGTGGTTAAATTTTACTTGGGTGATAGATGCTAGGGGTATAAATGCAGTAGAAATGTAAATATCTGTTAAATATGGGGTTTTTTTCATGTAAATAGTTATTTATATGTGTGTATAGTTAGCACCTAACAAATTGAACAAGAGAAATGCAAATGCATTACTGAAATTAATTTTTAAATCTAGTTTCTGTTGACTTGTGGTAGGAAGATAAAATTTGGCCGCAAACTACCAACATTCTGTGATATTTCGCAGACAGGATAAAATGGCAAATACCAGGTCCTCAGAGGAGAAAAGCAGTTACTAGTCATGTTAGAAATTTTTCCAAGCTTGTTATTATACATCACATATTTTAGCCCAATAACGTTCAACACCATTGGTGTTTCTTTAACTCTCTGTTAACAAGAATGTTCCTGCCAGGGCCTTCACTTAGGTCCTTTTTAAATACCTTTTAAATGTCTTTACAGACTGCCTTGGCGCGGAGAAAACTTTCACAATATAAAAATGCCAATGCCTTACTCTTGGAAACTTTGATATTATTATTATTATTAATTATTGTTATTATTCCTTTTTTAAACAGTTCTGTGATCAAATCTGAAGTCTGAGATACCTGTAAGAGTTTGTTTATGCCTCAAATATACAGATTATTTAAATTTCTTGAAATAAAACTGTTTTTATTTAAAATTCTCTGGTTACTATAGAAAAAGGAAGCGCAACTTGAGCTAGGCAGACTGTGGGTAATAAATGATTGAGACCCAGAAGCTGAATTTTCTTACCTGCATTATCAGTCCTTGTAATTACCCAATGGATTTTGCTGCATTATTTTATATACACACTTAAAGAGTACAATCTCTTATTTTCTGGGACATACTAACCTGGGATCACATTGACAAAGTTGTAGGGACCACTCAATGAATTCAAGTTGTTCTAAAAATTGCTGCTAGTTACTAACAGCAAGTTTGGGGAGGTTCGTACTCAAACTAGTGGGTGTCAGAAGATCGTCTGCAAAAAAAGTAAGGATTTTTCTTTGAATTACGGATCATCTAAAGTACATTTAGGGTCACTTTACATAGTAGAGGAATTAAAAGTGCTATATACTACCTTTCAAGAGTATTAAAATTTAAAATTATTTATTTATTATAGTGAAAACAGTTTTTATATTTTTCTATACAATTATTCTCGTGACTGTTTCTACTCTTGCTTTAGTGGCAAGGAATTTGGTTTTTGCAAAATTGCTAAAAATCAGCAAAATTGCTAAAAATCACCCCTACCCATGTGATAGCTGCCTTGACGATGCTGTGACCTTGCCAATGCAAGGTATCTTGAATTAAAGCAGTTGATGGTGTTGCTTAAGTCACTGATCAGAAAGCTACGGGGGAAAAAAGTAAACATCAGTGTTTGCTAATTCAAGATAACTTCTTGGGACTTGTTTAATTTGGGCCAAAACCCGATGAATTATTCTGCTTTCCTGTGCAGAGGGAAACCAGTCGCTTTAGTTTCATGAGATGTGAGTGTAAACCCGTGAGGTTCTGTCCGTCCATTCGGTGCCAGAAGGAAGATTTTAATTTAATTTTCTGGTTCTACACGAGCGGGCTGGGCTGGGCGCATGGGTCTATGATGGCAACACGGTGGTGGGCTCTCTTTTTTTCCTTTTTTTATTTCTTTTTTTCCCCCCCCTCTCCTGTTGCCAGGTGAAAAGCATTGGACAGTGTCAGCATAACAGCCCCCGGTGAAGAATCAGAGGTCCTGGGAGCGAATTGTGCTGCAACAACCGTGGGCTCTGGGGAAAGTAGGGGGGGGAGGGAGGAACGGGTTAAAGAATTCATAAAAAATGAAGGATCCTAATATTAAAGTGGGGGGGGAAAATGTAGGGGAATGACATATTTTTTACACACCTCAACTGTCAACATTTCTAATCAAATCATCTAGCCTTCTTGCTTCTTAAATGATACAAGCAATATTTCCTGTAATAAACACCCCTAAGTCTAATGAGAGGCCCTAAGGCAACTTCAAATGTATGAATTCATTATAATTGAACAACATAATCTGCAGGGCAAAGATGCCTGCTACCCAGTCTTTTAACTTCGCCCGGCTTGGGTGTTCTATGAAAAATGTTATACATTTTGTTTACAATGTATTGCTGCTATTTGAAGTATTGTATGCTCCTGTAGTACATAAGATGGGGACGCATAATGGAGGAAAAATCAAGGAAGCAATCTTTCATTTTGTTCTCGTATGAAAAATTCAAAAGACTGAAAAACTCACCCAGAGAAATTTTGCAAGCATATTATTTTCCGATGTTTCGATCAATTTGTCTGTCAACCATGCTGAGAGGTGGAAGGGGCCAGCAAAAGCAATTTAGCTTGTGAGGTCCAAAATAGAAATGTTTTAGGAAACCTTGTCACACGTTATTTTTTTATCCTGGAACCGCTGCGTTTTTTATTTGCTAGTCATATTATGAAGAGAAATTGGTATCAATCATCTAAATCACCTATGAATATCTGATACAACTATTACTTTTGTGCATATAAATAAGGAAGGAAAAAATATTTAAATGCAGCTTTTAAAGCATAGCAAAACCTTTGGGTAGACAACAGGCTCCCTACTTGGGTTTTCCCATTTAAAAAATATCCCGTGCGTTTTAATTGATTGTACCCAAGTGACATCGTACTGAATCGTCTCGCATCGGAACAGAGTGACCTCTTTCTGCCTTTAATTAAGCTCTGATCGCTTTGTGATCAGTTTGCCGTTGGATGGATAGGTGTGCCGGCCAACGTCGGAGCTCGCCGCGCTCTGCCTGCGCACGTGGCTGCGTGGGAGGGAGATTAATTCACTCGTTTGGGGGCTTCCTCTTCGTTTATCTGGTAAATGTGGCACCCGGCACTAATGAGCTCCTGTCGATGCGGCTGCAAACTGCAAGTTTGGTGGCAAAAAGCGCATTTTTTCAGTCTGCTGTCCAGCATGCTTCGCTGACACCGAAACGTGGCTGTTGCACAAAGTAATGAAGAGAAAGTTCATTTGGTAGAGTTGGTGCAACTTGCGTTTTCGTGAACCGGAATGATGCGCAAAATCTGTTCTAATTCCATAGCAAAGTTTATCCTTACCTGCTGTGTAGCTGAAAAATGCTGTAAATTAAGTCGTTTGTGATTTTTATGTGTGTGTGTGTGCACACCTGAGTGTATTTATGGGACCATGAGTGTGTTTATAGAATCACAGAATCACAGAATGTCAGGGGTTGGAAGGGACCTCTGAAGATCATCTAGTCCAACCTTCATCCCAGCATATCTAACCACTACACCACAGCCTCAAGTGCTAGATCTACTTTGTTTTTAAACACCTCCAGGGTTGGTGACTCCACCACCTCCCTGGGCAGCCTGTTCCAGTGCCTCACCACTCGTTCAGGAAAGAACTTCCTCCGAATATCCAATCTAA
>NW_009722330.1:14273-23207 GCF_000703405.1 Apaloderma vittatum | reverse complement strand
CATGTTTTCCAGACCTCTCACAAGCCTTGTTGCCTTTCTCTGCA
Source organism: Apaloderma vittatum (assembly GCF_000703405.1). Taxonomy (NCBI): domain Eukaryota; kingdom Metazoa; phylum Chordata; class Aves; order Trogoniformes; family Trogonidae; genus Apaloderma; species Apaloderma vittatum. The sequence goes on along the minus strand of NW_009722330.1, from coordinate 23,163 downwards.
CCCGCTCCAGCACCTCGATGTCGTTCTTGTACTTTGGTGACCAAAACTGGACACAGGACTCGAGGTGAGGTCTCACGAGTGCCGAGTACAGGGGCACGATCACCTCCCTAGGTGACTGTGAGTGCATGTATAGGACCGAACATGCGTGTTGACGGGCTTTGCCGGTGTTGTAGGCTGTGCAGCCATAAACGGCCTTTTTGAAATGAAGGATGACAAAAAACAAAGGAGAACAGCACGAGTGTTTCAGCCCAGAGTGGGACTTGTGTCTGCCTCTTACGCTTGTCCTGCCCTGGTGTCCATCCAAAAGCAGAGTGTGAGAGAACTTTCCACCAAAGCAAGTCAAAAGATGGAGGCTTTGGGTGCCCTTAATGCACAAGTGACTCTTGCGAGCAAATTCAGCAAAAGGGAATTGTGTAGTTGGCCCCACCTCGAATCCTGCGTCTGGTTCTGGTGTCCCCACTGTAAGAGGGACATTTTAGTCCAGAGGAGGCCACAAAGCTGACCCAGGGGCTGGAGCAGCTCTGCTGAGAGGACAGGCTGAGGGAGCTGGGGGTGTTCAGCTGGAGAAGAGAAGACTCCGGCGGCACCTTATCCCTGCCTGCAGTGCCTGAAGGGACCTACAGGGAGGCTGGGGAGGGACTTTGGACAAGAGTGTCCAGCGACAGGACAAGGGGAGATGGATTTAAGTCGGAGGAGAATGGGTTTAGATTGGATCTTGGGAAGAAATTCTTCAGTCTGAGGTTGGCAAGACTCTGGACTAGATTGCCCGGAGAGGCTGTGGCTGCCTCCTCCCTGGAGATGTTCAAGGCCAGGTTCGATGAGGCCCTGAGCAACGTGGGCTGGTTAAGGGAGATTGGATGAGATGATCTCTAAGGTCCCTTCCAACCTAAGACATTTGGTATCTGTTGAGGGTGTTGGGTTGGGTTGGCCAGAAGGGCAGGATGAGGTGGAAAAAACCAGGAAAAATATAGGTCGTAGGAGAAGTGGGTTGAGATGAAGGATCTTATGAGTTTTGGAAGAAGCAATTGAAAAATATTTGGGTGTGATAGGGTGATTAGAGTGAGGGGAAGGAACGTGGTTTGTCAGTATGGTTGGGCATGTGTGAACATCTCAGGTTTATCAGTGCAAGTAGGAGGGCAGGTGAACCTTTTCCAGAACTGGAAGAATAATGGAATCCTGTTCATCCAGGCTTAAAAGTGTCATGTTATTAGGGAAAAAAAGATTTTTAGAAGAAGGCTGGAGAAGTGCTTCTAATCAGGGGAAGCAACAGGAGATCAAGATGCAACATGATAAGTAGTAATTATAAGGTTGGGTTGGATGAGGTTTGAGCCACCTGGTCGAGTGGGAGGTGCCCTTATCTGTGGCAGGAGGCTGGAATTAGATGGTCTTTAAAGGTCTTTTTCCAACCCAACCATCCTACTATTCTTTTAAGTGTGTGAGATGCCCTTACAAAAGCAGTAACCAAGATTGTGATGTAGAAGAGCATCTAGAGTGGGCAAGCAGGCAGCGAAGAGAAACCTAAAGAAAAGGAAATAAAATAAAATGGGGAATAGGAGAAGCAGCAAACGGAGATAACTGATGGTGTGATGAGTAAGGCACAGTGGTGCTTGCAGGACAGACCTTTGGGGCCACATCTTTTTAATAGATGTTATTTATTGACTTACCACTTAAAATTACATGCTGCAGTAGCGCCATGTGAAGCTGACGTGTTGAATTTTCTCTTAAGTCAGGTCTCATAGCTCTGGTAAGCTTTGCTTTCTAAATTCTAGACATTGGAATCTTCTGGAAAAGTCAAAAATCAATGGATCAGTCCAGCCCAAAGTCCCACGCAAGAGGTGGAAAAGGATCTACTTAGCCAAATAGGATGATCTTTGGTTCAGAAAGATTAAACTCAAGATGATTTGTTGGAGAGATCTGTGTGTAGTTATTTGTAGTTTGTGTCGTGGGTAGGGATTTATTGCTGTTCTGATAAATTTATATTCTTCGAAGTAGATAGGCTGTACTTTCCCTATTCCCAGCACACAGATATGCGAGTTGTGATGGGGAAGAGAAATTTTAGTGCTTTTAATATTCTTTGTATTATGCTTTAGAACAGTTTTGCTTTCTAGCTGAACCTTTCTTTAACAAATCAATACATTTTTCTGTAGACCTTCAGTTTTGTAAAATTTGCTTTTGCTTTCCTTTGATATATTTTTTTTCTTTTTTTTTAGTAGAAATCCCAGCATCCTAGAACTTCAGGAATGGCAGACAGTCAATTTAAGCATCATCTGAAATCCTTCAAGTGTTTCCTACCTGTATGATAAAGTTACCGATGTGTCCTGAGACAGCCCTTCACCCGTTTCGTTTTGTGATGTGGTGAAATTGGTCGCATGAACCAGTAAAAGCTTGACTGGGATAAAGCCTTTTTAGAAGAAATTCAACATTTAAAAAAAAAAAATAAAGGCCTTTACCAAGGTTTTGAGATCTGCTTTGTAGCACATCAATACTTAAGTATCGTTGATGTGGATGAATATTCCATCAGTGAATGTGGTAGATCTGTGTACATCTCCTGTAGCTACGTAACTACTTTGAGAACTGCACAGTTAATACAAAAAAATTACTATCTTTGATTAACATTGGCCTCAAGAAACATAAGAGAATAGATTTTGGTTGGAAATGTAACAGGTTAGTTACCTGGAGCTGAAGGCAGAGGTTTGATCATCACCTTTGTCGTTGCGTGCGAGGCTGGGGTGCAGGAGTTCCTTTGCGCCGCCCTACATCCCTGAGTCGTTGGTTCAGGACCGCGTGGTTTATCTTTGCTACAAGGTTGTACACAGCCTGTTCCCACGTTTGGATGCTGCCATAGCGTGAGTTCTTTGACTTTTGTCAAGGCCCTTGTTTCTTTTCTCATGGTGCTCCGTGAATGTTAAGTGCTAAAATATTGAATGCTTGGCGATTCGTAATTGGGGAGAAATAAAAATGTGCTTTTCTGTCTCCACCGCCTGGCAGGAAGGATGAATTTTTGTGCCCAGCGTTGTAAGAGGAGAGCTTGGTGGAGCTCAAATTTCTATTTTCTGTGCGTGATATTTTTTCTTTCTTTTTTTTTTTTTTTTAAGATTTTTGTTTTGTTTTTACAAAATATTGGTTTATTGAGAGATGTGTTACCCTCAATTGACATATTGACATTTCCAGGAACTGTGGTTATTGTTTTGAGAAATACAATCCTACACTGACAGATTCCTATCATTATTTGGAACCGTTGCTGAGGGTTAGTGAGACAAGTCTCATAAATAATGAAAGTGAATCATATTGGGGAGAACAGCAGCGAGGAGCCGAGCGGTGCACAGTGCTGACACCAGGTAATTTTTGCTCGGCCGTGACATCACGTGGCGTTAATGTCACGCGGCGCGATGGCGACGACTTGCAGCACGGGAAGCCTGTTTCACGGGGGTAATTAACTTGTGTCACTAACTACCCTTCGGAGTAATTAGCAGCTTAGGGGATAGCTAGGCTAGCGCTGGGCTGTTTTGCTGGAGTGGCAGACACAAATTCACTGGCCGTGCAAGAAACACGCTTGAACGTGGAATATTTTTTTAGAGGGCTTCTAGTAACCTAAATTTTTTTTATTTTTTTTTTTCCTTTCCTCCAGAGTTTCGCAGACTTTATTATTTGACAGCTGTAGAGGAAGTTTCACACTGGACTGCATCTGATTTGCAGTTTTAGAGTGAGCAATTGGCAGCGAAGGTAAAAATGAGAATGGAGCCCGGTTCTGCAGGAGTTACGTAAGGCAAAGGCTCGTCAGCCGAGCCGTGGCTTGACCTGGTTTTGGGCCATGTTTCTTGAGTTAGCAGAGAGCTCTAATTAACCTCCTCTTAAAATAAGTTAAATCATTTCATTTACTCTGAGGTAACAAATTCCTCCCTGCTGTTATTTCTGGAAGCAGGTGAGTTTCGTATCAAATGCCCTTTGCATGCCAGAAATATGTTTCGGCTGTTATTTAACCTTCTTCCCACAATGATGATGCCCCTGTATGGGCTGTGAAAATGCCAGGCTTGAAGAGAGGCTAACATACATTGCCATAATTATTTTAATGAGAGAGAATGGAGAAGACGCTTCTCTGCCATCTGTCAACAGAAAGCAGTCAGAGCGCGTGTTAGACTTTATTCACTTATAAATTGTTCCTCAGTACTGAATACTGAATTCTCTATTACTTCTTCTAGGTCAACAGCATTTATAATCTTCCCTGGTTCTCTGTGAAGTCTACAAATTATTCCTCCGAAGGTGCTCATTAATTTTGTGGTCTCGCATACCTAAAATTGAAACTTCCAGCGCGTTATTTGCTGCCTCGTGCGTTCGCCTTCCCCGTGACGGAGGGGACAAATGGGTTGCAGAAGCACGTGTGCTGCTTTTTAACGTGACAATCCCATAATCGATAAATGATCTAGAAAATCTTGAGGATACTTTGATTCCATTTAATTTATTTCTCACGGGGCTTTGGCGTTGTGAAAAGAAAAACCCACGTAATGCAGCTTGCGAGCACGTGATTGGAAGACCTGAGGGAAAGGAGGAATGGCAGTTTTTATATTTTTCCATACAATTACTCTCGTGACTGTTTCTACTATTGCTTTAGTGGCAAGGAATTTGGTTTTTGCAAAATTACTGAAAATCAGCAATTTTCCCTACCCATGTGATAGCTGCCTTGACGATGCTGTGACCTTGCCAATGCAAGATCTCATCGTATCTCAGATGGTTTATTTTAAATTTGATTATTTATAAGTAGCCAGAATTAAGACTATAGACTAACATTTTATGGCTGTGGCTACGCTTTATGATGGCCTTTATTCACATTGTTCTTCGATATCTGTCTCTGAGCTACCTGCTCCGTTTGGAAATCGCACCAGCCTGGACTTGAGCTGTGCAGTTTCTTCTCCTTCAGAATCCCCATGTTCCCTTCAGTTATATGGTCAAAACTGCAGGAAAAATATAAAAAAAAATTACCATGAAAAGCCCCAAACTTATAAATAACATTTAGCAGGAGGAGCATCTCCACCTGTATCCTTTTCTTTAATAATGAAGGTACTGCAAGTCCTGTTAACATCTCGCTGTGTGTTCGTGGCAATACGCGCTTAGATTATTTTTTTTCTCTTCAGCAAGAGCCCCAGTTCAGCACAGAGGACTGTGACCACCCCAAGGTAGGAGGAATAAAATGTCTCTATTCCAGATCCTTTTTCCCATCATGGAATTTTTGGTCTCTGGGAAGCTCACTGCCTGCTCGCACCATCAGAGCATCGAGTAGCACAGCTATTAGAAAAATATCACAACCTTCCTTAAATATATTTAAAAACACTTCCTTTAAATATAGTTTTCTTTACACTCCTGCTGTTCCTGTTTGGAGTGAGACTGCGAAGCTTGAAGTGAACTTATTTGCATTTGAAGACTTTGTGGTATTGATACATCTCAGAATGCGCGCTGAGCTGAAGAACAGTTGATATTTATCTGAAGCTTCAAGTTACTGTGTGCAGAACAAAAAAAATAATATGAAACAACTCAGTGAGACTAAAGTTTTACTGTTTTTTTTTTTAGTAAGTCTACAAAAAGATTTGCAAAATAAAACTCTGGCTAGTCATGTGCTCCAATATGATAGAAAAGAATTAAAACTTTGTACAACATATAGTGGAAAAAACCACTTAGTTTTTCAATAGCTTTAAGTTTGCCTTATTGAGCTACAGTTTAAAACCAAAATACTATTTTTATTGTAGTATAAATCCAAATTAGCATGAGCTTCTTTGAGCAATCCTCTTGTGCTTTCAGACAGGTCCCGTGGTTTGGAAACCACACGTTGACACTGGTTCTTTCCTTGTAGCTCTCTGATTTTGACTCTTTTTCCGACTTTTCCCTGCTCAGCCGCTACAAATCAGACTGTTCACAGACTGTGTGATATTAATCTCCGTGGGGCGGACACCTCTATGCAGGTGCTATAGCTCTCCCCCTCCTCCAGTTAATTCAGGTTTTAATCTCACCTCCTTTGATTTATTTACTCATGTCATGTGTAATGTGTCTGGCTTCTTGCCCTCGCTCTGCTTCCCCTCTTGTAAACACTGGCTGCGTTCTTGCCGTTCCGGTGTTGTCCTCACCTCTTGCTTTTGTTCCTTGGGACCCACTTGTTTGACATCGTGTTCTCGGGTGATGAATTTCCTGCAGTTCCCTCACTCTTTGTTTAACTTTCGGTTGTGTTATTACACAAGACTCTCTTGGTGTTCGCTTCAGTCCAAACACGTGAATCAAAATAACGTGATAGAGGAGAATATGGGCTCTGGCGTGGTGAGTTTTGATTTTTGTTAAATTTTCCCAGTCTTTGTTCTGCAGCCTCCTCAGGCCCTGGTGTGAAGTTGTCCTTCCTGCCTGCCATGGGGTCACTCTTGGAATAGAAGATTTTGATGGAGGAAAGGGCAGAAGGAGACTTAGTAAGACAATGTCATGGACTTTGTCACTACAGATGGCAAAATTTATGACTTCTTTGGCAGAGCTGAGACGTTTATGCAGGTAATGATGGGTAAAGTAATGTCAGATGCCATAGAGAACAAAAAACCCCACTATGGAATGCTCTCAGTTCCAGAGAGACAGGGACCTACGGGGGAGAGTCCAAGGGAGAGCTACGAGGGGGATCAAGGGACTGAACATCTCTGCTGGGAAGAGAGACGGAGAGACCTGGGGCTGTTCAGCCTGGAAAGGAGACGGCTGAGAGGGGGTTTATGAACGTAGAGAAATATCTGAGGGGTGGGGGTCAAGGCGAAGGGGACAATCTCTTCTCAGTGGTGCCCAGTGATAGAACAAGGAATAATGGGTTTAAGTTAGAACATGGGAAGTTCCAGCTCAACCTGAGGAGACACTTGTTGGCTGTGTGGGTGCCGGAGCCCTGGCCCAGGCTGCCCAGAGAGGTTGTGGAGTCTCCTGCTCTGGAGACTTTCCAACCCACCTGGACGCGTTCCTGTGGGGCTGCCCTGGGTGACCCTGCTCTGGCAGGGGGTGGCACTGAGTGAGCTCTAGAGGTCCCTTCCATCCACAACATTCTGTGATTCTGAGGGCAGAGAAGGCATTTGCAGTGGGTACAGATAGTCCATGACGATCATCTGCCACGGAGTTTGTCTATTCCTGTCCCTGAAGCGTTTGGTGGTGACGAGTCTGGAGGGACACGAGGTCAGGGGGACACCTGTCTGGTCTCTTTGAAAGATTTGATGACACCTTGCGTCAAAGTTTGATACAAGGTAATTTCAAAACGGTGCTGATGAATGTGACTTAGCCTAGGTTGACAAAGTTGCTGTGTCTCGTACCCAGAGTAACCAGCAAAACCGTAGCTGCCGTAGGTGAATTCGCTTAAATACCGACTGTGAGGATGGAACACAATCATGTGAATTGTCCAGCAGCACAGCAAAAGCTGCAGAACACAAAGCATGTGTGTAGGTAGGTGCTGTGTCTCTCCAGTTTCTTTGGGGTTGAAGTGGACTTTTAATCTTTATCTAAACAAAAGTGATTTGTTTGGGGTTTGAATCAACAGAGCCGGAAAACGCTGGTACAGTTTACAGAGGTATGTGCAGACAAAATCTGAAATTTCCTTGGAAGTAAATAACCTCTCAATTGTGCAGAGATGCCTTCTTAGGAGAGCTAATGCAATGCTTGCGGCTTTTTTGAGTCATGTCATGACACGGGGTGAGGTCTGGCAATGTTGGGTTTAGCTTCCACTGCCTGAGTTAAGCTGTAGATTATAAGAAGTGTGGGTCTTCTGGCAGAAGTTTGGCGTTAGGATGGTGTAGGGCTGTAGGTTGGACACGATGATCTTAAAGGTCCTTTCAAACCTTTATGATTCTAAGTTCAGCATCTGCTCTGACAAGGACAGAAAATGCTGTCACTGGGGGCAGCAACAGCTTTTAGTAGCTTCCCAGTTGCCAAGTGAAATACTGGGTTCTGCAAGAGAAATACTTAAATGCTTCATTTCCAGGTGGAGCTCACTGGTAGAAGAGGCCTCTCAGTAACTGTGGCGTCTTTCTGAATTACGCTTTGAATTATTTCGATGCGCGCTTGACTGTTTCGAAAAGGACTAGTGGAGTAGCAGCACATCTCTTTGCAGAAGTTTCACAACGTACCCAGCACTGTGGGTTAGCGAGTTACCTGCTAATTATCTAAGTGCTTTAAATTGCAATCTAGGAAAACGTTTCAGATGGCTTTTCTGGGATGTCCCTGTGCCACCCTGAGTCACTGGTTTGGTGAAGCTGTGTGGTTTTTGTTTTTCTAACCCTTCCGAACACCTCTGCTGCGCCAGCCTCAGTTAAATCTCCTTGCAGAGGAAATAAGATCTCTGTTCATCATGCAGTCAAATGCCCCTCTCGTTATTCAAGCTACACGTCTGAGGTCAAAAGATAATATCTCGTTTTCAGCAGTACGGATGATTTAATCCGAGTACCGGCTTTCCTAAGGTAAATGCAGAGTTTGTTTTCTGTAGGGCAAAAAATTGGAGGAGATGGCAAGAAGATAGGTTAATTAGATTATTTAAAGTTAACATCGGGACTCTCATTGCTGAGACAGAGTCCAGGTTTGCTTTGGTCGGGGGTTAAGGAGATGGCGATCTCGCCCCGTCCATCTCGGCACCACTGCCGGCCCCCCTCAGGGGAGACGGGTCCAGAGTCCAGCAAAATAGTTTTCCCTTGTATTATGTAGTTTAATATTCAGGTGGGTGCTCCGATTGTATTTTTCGGTAGGATTTGGTCCCTTTCCCACGGGCTGCCCGCACAGTTTGGTATCCAAGAAACATTTTTTCCCCCAGATCCATTGAATGAATTTTAAAGCATCAATGGTTACAACTATTGCGCCTTTTCCTTCAACACCTTTTCAAATAAAATGTCTCATTACTATGCAA
>NW_009722330.1:10349-14255 GCF_000703405.1 Apaloderma vittatum | reverse complement strand
GGGCAGGCACCACGTTACTGTACAGATTACATCTTCCCACCTCAGCTTTGCACCTGGTGGAACAAACACAACGTCTTCTGTCCCAGCAGTCGGGGGTCGAGGGGCTGTGAGCGAGGGGGAGAGGTCAGGCCAAGTCCTGAAACTTGAGCAACTTAATTCACATTGCAGCCCAATAATCAGCATGTCTGACGGTATAAATAAGATGCAGTTGTCAACCCTTCATGTGTTGTAAAGGAGGTGGTGGATGCCCCATCCCTGGAAGGGTTCAAGGCCAGGTTGGACGGGGCTTGGAGCAGCCTGGGCTGGTGGGAGAGAGGTGTCCCTGCCACAACAGGGGGATTGGAATTAGATGATCTTCAAGGACTTTTCCAACCATTCTATGATTTGTAATGTTAGGATGTAGAGAGAGGAATCTCAGGGGAGGTTTAGACTTGATATTAGGAAAAAATTTGTCCCAGCAAGAGTAGCCAGCCCTTGGCACAGGCTGCCCAGGGAGGTGGTGGAGTCCCCGTCCCTGGATGTGCTTAAAGGCCGTTGAGATGTGGGGTTGGGGGAGATGGGTTAGGGGTGAGCTCTGCAGAGTAGGGTCAGTGGTTGGACTCGATGATCCCAAGGGTCTTGTCCAACCTGAATGATTCTGTGAGTGAAACTTTATTCAAGACATCACCTCTGTCTTTGCACCAGAGACACTCGAGCAAAAGCAGACTTGACACGAAAAGGGTCTTGTCCAACCTGAATGATTCTATGAATGAAACTTTATTCATCAACTCTGTCTTTGCACCAGAGACACTCAAGCAACAGCAGACTTGACACGAGCGATTGTTGAGTTGAGCGTTGTATATGTATATACTGAAAACGTTTGTTTTGTGGGATCTGCGTGAGTATTTGTTTAAAATTTGGACCTTATGTTCATCAGCCCATGTTCCTGTTTAGTTCTTAGCTACAGGTCAGGAAAACATTTGTGTGTGTTTCACAAAACCGGACACTCAGTGCAAGTGACCTGAGCCATGTGCTCACTCCTCAGTTTGTAAAGTCAAATACTTGCTGAAATCCTTAATTCAGAGTAATTTGGTGACAGTGAGTGGAGAGGAGTTTGTTTCCGAAGTATAGACACTTCTTTGGACAAAAGGTTGAACGAGTTCCAAAACTTCAACCACCTTCTTCATCACTGTTTATTCTTTTCAGGAAAAAAAATCATTTTGTATGCAAACAATTAGCAGTTCTTCTACTAGTGTCTAGTCTTTAATGTAAATATTTTAGCTGTCTGTCTTTGCTGTTCAAAACACTAGAAATGGGTAATTCATCCAAAACAAATATGCAGTTTTGAAGTTGATTTCCAAGCAGATGACTGTGAGGAGGTGCTGGAAACCAGCCAGTGGCTTCTCATCTTGTAGTTCCCAGAATTAATTTCCTCAGAAGTGCGAAAAGCTAAAATGCAAAATTAGTTCAACCCACACTAAATGTTTGCGTGTGCCAGTCGTGTTCCATTCTTTCTAGAAGTATTCATCCCCTATTTTCTGTAATTGTTTCCATCTCTTACCAGTAGCAGAAAAACAAACCAAAAAGAACTGCAAAACCCCAAAGTTCTACATCTTACAAAATGCTGGTTTCCAGGGCTTGACGATGTTTGTCCGTCCTTTGGAAGAGGGAAATTTTCTTTTCAGACAACTTGTCTGGGAAACATTTTTGCTTTGTGTGGGTTTTCTTAAAACCCAACCATTCCTTTCCAAAGCTGTGTTCTGTTCTAACTAATTCATTTGGGACGTGGTTTTATCTAATTGTAGTACACCTTGAGTTTGATTTTTTATTTTTTAAATATTTTTTTTAAAAAGGGAAATGGAATTTCAGGTATTTCAGGTCCCATGCAGGAGGTCAATTTTATGTATATCAAGGACAATACTTGATTAAATGAAAAAAAATATGCCATAAAGGAGGAATTTAGATACTCTACTAAAAATGAAAAAAAAATGCTCTAAATCTTTTGTCCCACTCCAAAGAATTGAGGGTTTTAAGTGATTATGGTTTCTATAAAATCAAATGTTATTTTAAGTGATTTTCAGAGTATCTCCATCTGCTAGCATAGATTTAAGGTGTGTAATACAACTTCATTCCTGGTAAGACTTTTGTGCTAAGCTGCATTAAAAGAGCAGATTTTACTGAGAAGGAGTTGGTGAAACGGATGGGATTTCTTCAGCTGTAAATATATGACAAAAGAGAGAGCTTTTTGTATTTTTTGAGAATCCTCTTTGTAACAAAGTCACAGTTTGAAGTTCTGGATTTGATAACTGTAGATATTAATATGGGTTAGAAAGTCAGAAATCGCTGAGAGAGTCTTGTCCTCCTGAATCCCCAGTGCCAGAATATTTTTCTGGGAAGCAAAATTGCCTTTTTCATGAAAGAGCCAGAGTGTCACCAACTATGGATGAGTGCTATCGGTCGTCTCATGAGACTATTTCATGGAATTTTTATTCTTGCCTCCAAACTGTGGCACAGTTCCCTCTTCACCTCTCAAATTGAATGAAATAAGAAGCTTTCTGTCTTAATGTTTCAAAATCCTCCAATACTTCCAGTCCCTCCTTGTCAGACACACTTGGGTATTTTTTTTTTTTTCCTTTTTGTTGACTCGGAATAACTAGAGGCATTATCCTCCAGTATGAGGCTTGTTGACTAACCTGGATTTCTGCTGTCCTTGGCTGAGAAGCCACCAAGGAACCTTGTACCTTCCGGAACGCCCAGCCCTAGTGTAGACCTCAGCGGTCTTTCTTACTAGTCCCTTGATACCAAATGGTGTTTTTACATGGATTTTTAGACTTGCAGTTTTTTGTGCAGTATCTGGTTCATTGTTTAATGTCTAAAGTTTGTATTTCCTTTGGGTTAATTCCACAGTGGAGTGATTAACGGTAAATTCACTCGCACAAACCCTGGTCTGCAATTTGCCGTTGAGTTTCCTCTTAGCCGTGCCGCGGGAGGCGTCGGCGAGGCATGAGATTGGGCAGAAGTTTTTCTCCTCCAGTGAGCAAGAAGTTTTCGGATAAATAACTGAAATGCAGAACTGTCTGATCCCAAACAAAACATTTGCTTCTGAAGTCAAATGGCCACATTCTCAAAGACGCAGCTGAATCCCCGTAACCTTGTGCTATTGAGTCTTCTCTGAGCGATGCGTTGAAATCAAGTTTTGACTTGCCCAAGACAACAAAAATCTCTTGCCCCTTGGATCTTTAAGTCACATCTGTTGGGCACTAATAACCTTAAAGTCTCTATGGCCAGAACTGTTCCAGTGGCAGACAGTATTTGATGTTATGAAGATTTTTTTTTTCTGTAAAATCCAGCGATATTATCTCCGTGTAATTAGACGTTGATGTTTATTTTGGATAAAATGGGTGCTGCAGTAAGAATGAGAAGATGCAGGAGGCTCCAAAACTCCTCCATAGAGAGAAACTCACCTTCAGGTGGTCAGAAAATATTTCCTCCTGACGTGTGTGCTTAACTGAGACCTCCTAAATGGAAAAACAGATGCAGAGGAGGTGAAAGAATGGGATTTCCACGTTCAGGGTTTATCAGAGAATGAATTATGGGTGTCTTTTCTGAAAAGGAAACTGTGCTGGCTGGTGCCACCACCTGCAGAGTGAGTCCCAGTTGCTCTGAGGTGTAGGCTGCTGGGACAAGTTGTGATTACTAATGCCACAAGAAAGGCAACTTTCCTTGCGAGCGGCTTGGTCTAAATTCCGCTCTGTGTCCCGTAATCGCTTGGATTGACCAGAAATAGTAGAAATGTCAGATTAGCGTTATTGGACACCACATACACACACACACAAAAAATAGAATAAAGGCAAATTTCCCATGTTCCTCGGAAGGATAAACATGGGAAGATAATGTGACACTGGAATCCGATGTAACAAAGAAAGA
>NW_009722330.1:2500-10336 GCF_000703405.1 Apaloderma vittatum | reverse complement strand
TAAACAATTCTTTTTCCCCCGATATTTGTTAGTGAGAGGAATGCGGAGCATTCAGCTGCAGCAGGAAACCCAGCTTTCAAGAATGGGAAATAGGGTTTTCTTTCCAGTTTTGTGTGTAGATGCAGAACTGGAAAGCTCCATATCCTGTGCTGCCGAATCACAAATAGAGCGGAATATCTGACTTACGCATCTTTGGTTCATTGCTTTTTACGTTGTCTGTGTGTGCGTATGTGTAGGCAGCCGAGTCTGAAGGAAATTTTTATAATTATGCACCTCTGAAAAATAAGATCTACGTGTAAACCTTGGCACGCTCTTAACTATAATAGTGTGAAAAACACTGTTCTGAGGAGATAAAAATGCGTATTGGTGCGTTTTGGACTATTCCCATCGGACCGGCGCAGGCAACATGAGAAGTGGCAGCATAACTGTAAACAGAGAGGCCAAGGACCCTGCGCCTCTGCTTCACAGGCTGCTCCAAACACCAGTGTTGTTATTCACAGAAAAAATTACTGTCAAAAAAAAAACCCCAAAACCCAACACCCACTCGCTTTGTAAAGCTATAATAAATCTGACAGACTGAGCATCCCTTCCTTGGTGTGTTAGATGGAGGCTGCCTATGAAATAAAAGCATCCAGGATGCTTTGGTTTGCTGTGTTTGGAGAAGGTCTGAGATGTAAATCCCACAGTTCCTTGCTGAATGCGTGTCTGTAATCTTTTTTTTTCTTTTTTTTTAAAGTATGAGAAATTTCTGTTTCCTACTTCCTACAGGTGGCCCTGTCCAGTTTGGGGGATCAGACTGCATGGGCACCTCTGAGTGCAATGGCTGCATTTTCCAGGTCTGTTCATTTTGCTAATAGCACACATAATTGCACTGTCAAGTAAGAAAATGTATTTTTTATTTTTTTTTTAAATGAAGAAGGTCCAATGTTCCCTTTTTTCTGTAGGAAACATACCAAAATGTGGGTTGTCAACCTCAGGACAGCTAAATGGGTTGGGTGTCACTGAATTACATTGAGTAATCCAATCCTAAAATCTTTAACTGCCATAAGACTTTGAAATACAGCTTTAAATTTTACTGGGGCTATCTATTTTAAGGAGAAATTTGATTATTTTTTTTTTAAGGCTTTGTGGAATAGATTAGCCCATAGGTCTCATACGGATTCAGATATATTAATGCAGCTTGCCCAAATGTAGAGCCTCCGGCTGAAGTATTTGTGTATCCTCAAATCCAGCTGGTTTGGGACGGTGACAGTGGTGATGACGAGACAACCAGGATACGAAAAGGCCTAAAAATTAGAGATGCTTACATTTTTGTGAAGACACTTTGTTCAAGAAGAGATCTCGTTTGCTACCATTGGCATTTCCAAGTGATGTCTTCCCTACCCAGAAGCCACGACAGGACACAGAAAGCTTCTCAGGGGCAGCAAAGAGTGAAAATATTTTGGAAATGGCTTAATTGTCCCCTATCCCTAAGGCTTAAGGTGATGTCCCAGATGCCGTCTGTGTAGACTCTTTCTGTTCGTGTCATCCCCCGGCGGGATGGGCTGTGTTTATATACTGTCGCTGTCCTCACGTGTGGCTTCACGGATGTATTTTGATATAAAAGCGTTGTGAACGTACAACAGTTGGGAAGCAATTCACAACACGTAAGTGACTTTTCCCCAAGTAAACTCATTTTAATGTGGGTTAAGGATTGCTGTTGCCCGATTTCTGGGCGTGAAACAAGTTTATCTTCACGTGGCGGTTTTTAAGATTCATTACAGCAACTTATTTTTGACTTCCTTTTGCCTTAATCCCACTAACAGAAAAAAGGGGATACGATATGCCCAGAATTATTCATAGGGCAATAACACAATTCTACCTGATGTTGGATTTAAAGAAACAAATACTTATTTCCTTCCTGTGTTCTTTTGGTGGAGAGGATTTGTGGTATTAGGGATATGTTTTTTCCATTTAAATGTGTGTGAGATGCAAGTTCTGCTTTTAAATATCAGAGCGGTGGAGCGGAATGGTTTTGATTATAGAAGATATGCAAAAGCTTCATTTATAAGGAATATCGTAATACTGATCAGATGAACTACTAAATCTGGTGTTTCCCATACCTGAGCTAAATCTCTTCTCGCACACTAGGTGTATGAATCCACATATCACAGACAGAGCGAAGACAGGCTGGGTCTAGTCTTACCAAAGACAGGGAATATATAAAAGCTGGTGCAGTTTCTGAGCACAAATGGGTTATAAGGAAATTAGGAATTTCTAGGAGTTACAATCTTGTGTGGAAGTAGGAAAGTGCCAGCTAAGGAAATCAGACCAAAAAAAAAAATATATATATATATCCTCTTCAGGAGTCCAAATAGGCACTTGCAGAACTGGGTGTCCCACCTGATGGGTCTGGTTGTACCAGGAGCTGCCGAGATTTTATAAACGTTATTCATTTTTAATACGTGTTCTGATCGCCTCAAATGAGATATCAGAGACTTTTACTCACTGGCACCCTAAATCCTCCCTCCTCTTGTTAACTGCCAACTAACAGCTTGTCATAAATTCACTATTCTTCCTTTTAAATGTTCATGAGACTTCAAATTGGGGTGCAAAGTTACCACTTGAGGTGCAGTGTTCCCATGGGTGGGGAGGATGCAGAGCCCAGGACGGAGTGGGATGAGGAGCCTCTTTGGGGACAAACGCAGCAAAACAGGTACAACGAGCAGATGTTTTTGTGACCTGGGCAGATGGAGGGGAAGAAGCCCTTTGATTTTGATTCTGATATTGCGGGTTTGAGTCACGACACAAAGCTGTGGAATGGGTTGAGCGTGAGTGGCTGCGCAAGTGGTGATCTACAATGAGTGGTGATCCCCAATAAGTGATGATCCCCAATCCCTGAGAAGAAACAGGAAAATCTGCAAGACTTAAGCAGTGTCCTTCTAGAAAAGAGGTTTTAATAATCTCGGATGGGTCGCTGAGTTCTTGCGGGAGGGAAGTTTAGGACAAAACTGCTGAGATTCCTGGTTAATCGAAGGGGAGGGAAGTTTCAGTGTAGGGAAGAGGAAGAAGATGGTGAGAGTGGACATGCAAGGACCTCAAACACTGGAAAGAAAAGAGAACAAGGGCAGCTCGCCTCAAAGAATGAGCGAAAAAAGAATAGTGCCCACACGCAAGGGGGAAGTGAGGAAGTAAGGCACAAAATAAGATGGAACTAGCAAGAGACCCACAGAAATCGCTGGGTAAGTACGTTGGTGTTAAGAGGAAGACCAAGTAGAGTGTTTGGTCTGCTACTTGAGGGAAGCAGGGAGCTATTAGCAAATGAGACTGAAGTGTTCGATGACTTTTCACATTTGTTTTCAATTAAAAAAAAAATAATCAAAAGTGAGCAGATGGTTAGCACAATTAATACCAGCAGAAAATGGGTAAGATCTCAGCCTCGGAGATCTACTGTCAGAGTCCTGCTTGGTTTTAAACGCCTGATGATTTTAATCCGAGCATACTTAAGGGACTGGCTAAAGCACTTGTTGCCACCCCAGTGGACACTTCTGAAAATTCACAGAGTCTGGGAGAACTCTGAGATCAAACTGGGAGGAGCATGTAGCCTCTGGCTTTGGAAGAGGGGCCTCAGATAAAGGTTCAAATTAATCCAGGAAATTTAAAGACTTTACTTCTCTTTGTTTCATTCTAATTTTTTTTTATTACAAGCGCCTGGATGGATACAGGGTGCAGCAGCCATTGTGGATCTGACAGATCACAATTTTATCAGTTTACTTTTTGCGTGTCAGGCTTTCTACAGAAGTGAGAAGAGGAAGATATTTTGATTTTTAGTAAGATTTGGGGTATCCTCAGATGGCATTCTTGCTGCCATCTAGAGAAATGGCTTAGCTAGCACAGTTCTGAAATTTCAGGGCGCATCAGGTGGTAGGGACTGGGGGTGTAATGCAAGGGAAAGTCACTGTTTCATAGAATCATGGAGTGGCCCAGACTGGAAGGGACCTTAGAGATCATTTGAATCCAGCCTCCCTGTCGCCAGGGACGCCACCTCTCGACTAGATCAGGCAACACGTGGGGACCGAACGGGAATCGAACCCGCGACCTTCGCGTTCTTACCGCCACGCTC
This sequence comes from Apaloderma vittatum, assembly GCF_000703405.1. Lineage (NCBI taxonomy): Eukaryota > Metazoa > Chordata > Aves > Trogoniformes > Trogonidae > Apaloderma > Apaloderma vittatum. The sequence goes on along the minus strand of NW_009722330.1, from coordinate 6,234 downwards.
AACTGACTGAGCTAACCGACCCCCTTTAAAAGAATATTTTTTTTCCCCAGAGCCTTGTTTTTCTTTAATTCTGTAGTTTCTGCATTTCCTTAATTGGTTGACTTAGCATCTTCTACAGGTCAGTTGGATTTGATCTGATTTGATTTTTATCATTGAGATGACACTTATTTGAACCAAAAATAGAGCTTTATAATTAGGGCAAAATGATATTTTACATTTAATTTCCTAGCTGTTCAGATTGCTGCAAGAAAGTTAAAAAAGGTTTGAGAAGTACTGGGGAAAAAAAAAAAAAGCTGAGAAGACAGTGTAAGAGAATTTGTTTTATTAGATTGCAGTGCTAGCGATTACTTAACAGATGCAAATTATTAAATGTATCTTGGAGTGTAGAAAATGTATCTTAAAGTATCTGGTGCTTAGGTTCATATAGAGTTCTACTTAAAATTGGAAATGCATATTTTATGGCAGTTTGCCACGTGCATCACCGTGTTACTAGTTTACTACCTGGAGTTACTGTGCATGAATACCAGTAGTGTATAGTGCTGTCGTAAAGTGAAGTGCATAGAAAATGTGTTCCATGTAGAATTATTGAGCCTGTTGTAAATAAATACGGTACCTTTCTTTATCTTCAGTATTAAAAAACATGCAACTACTTTACTGTCGCAGGAAGAATTTGATATTTAAAGCTTTAACCGTCTTACCCGCAATTTTGGTTTGTCTGGAGTTGACTGTCCAGCCCTCGTAATACTTTTTATTTACGCGCGTGTGAAGTCTTGAGTTGGTGTGAAGTTTTAAGAGAGATGCCGCAACGAAATTAAGGTTTCATTAAGATTCTAAATGCAAAATGAAGGATTTAATTAGGAAAATATTGGAAATAATCCTACCTGGACTGGAAGAGTTAAAATAAGATTTTAGGGTGCAAAGATAATACTGGCTGATGCCACAGTTGTGTTCGTAAATACTAGTCCAGCTTCTGTTAGACTTGTGATGTGTGTTAACCCTTCTTGATCCAGTATAACGCTGTCTTATCGACAACTAAATTATTTACACCTTTGTATCTCACGGTTCCTTTCTACCTTGTTCCAAGGTTGAGGGGAGCTGTTTGGGTTTTTTTTTTCTTCTATGTCAGAACATGATCTGCTCCATTTCTGCTGTAATATTGAATCCAAGGAAAAAATGGTAGTGTTTGTGTCTGAAATATCTGTGTATCACCCAAGTCATTACGTGACCGAGTACCCCGCTCTGCAGCATAGTCGTCATTTATTACCACATCCCACCTCATTTGCATACTTGAGTGACAGGGATTTTCTTATGTTCTGTAAAAGCAGAAAAAAATTCTGGACAGAAAATGGAATTGTCATGACCCCACCAAGTCTCAGGCTCATCCTTTCCTGTGTTCAACATGACTTTTCATAAATTATGTCAGCCGGCAGCCCCTGCGTATGCCCAGTAACTCCGTGTGATGGAAACTGGTCTTTGGTGACTTTCAGATGGCGTTTGGTCATCTGAGGTTGTCAACCAGAGACATGGATGATTTTCTCAGAACCTCTCTCCAAACTCCACACTCCCAACCAAAAAGTCTCGCCGCTTACTTACGAGGGCTCTTTTCTGCAACACAATGTTGACTAGAAATTATTTTTTTTATAATTCATTTTGCTCTGGATGTGAAATTCTGTGGGTTTTCCTTTCCCCTCGGTCTCTCCCTTCACTTTTGCTCTGGGTTGACATTCGGGAGCAGAGCATTGCCTGGCAGCCGGCTCACGCTCTGGGACAACCTCCCTCTTACACCTCTGAGCGTGCTGTGGTCACGTTAGTCAAAGCCAAAATAGCCAGGGATTTATCGTGGGAATCGAGGCCACTCAGTTTTTTTCTGTAAGTCAGTGGTTTGCCTGCTTTCCCCAAAAAACGAGTTACTGTTAACATCCTTATAGGGATTCTGAGCAAAATCTTGTGATTTAGCTAACGTATTGTTCTTCAAATATTGCCTGGGTCAGTTTGTAGTTGTCCATGAAACCTTTTCTTCTGCTCTGAGATAGGTTTAAAGGTGCCTTGTCCACTCGGCAGCCTCGGGTTCAGTTGCTGTGACTCAGGGGAGATGAACTTGTGTAGGCTTGAGAAATGGGCCAGTGCAAACTGCATGGGGTTCAACAAGTCAAAATGCAAGGTCCTGCACCTGGGCTGGGCCAGTCCCAGGCACAAATACAAACTGGGCACAGAGTGGGTTGAGAGCAGCCCTGAAGAGAAGGATTTGAGGGTGTCGATAGACGAGAAGCTCAACATGAGCCGGCAGTGCGCTCATGCAGCCCAGAAGGCCAACCCTGGCCTGGGATGGATCAAGTGTGGTCAGCAGGTCAAGAGAGGTGATTCTCCCCCTTTACTCTGCTCTTGTGAGACCCCACCTCGAATACTGCGTCCAGTTTTGATGTCCCCACCATAAGAGGGACGTGGATCTGTTGTAGCGTGTTCAGAGGAGGCCACAAGGATGATCCAGGGGCTGGAGCAGCTCTGCTCAGAGGACAGGCTGCGGGAGCTGGGGTTGTTCAGTCTGGAAAAGAGAAGACTCCGGGGGGACCTAAGAGCTGCCTTCCAGTACCTGAAGGGAACCTACAGGAAGGCTGGGGAGGGACTTTTGATAAGAGTGTCCAGCGATAGGACAAGGGGAAATGGGTTTAAGTTGAAGGAGAATAGATTTAGACTGGACCTTAGGAAGAAATTCTTCAGTACGAGGGCGGCAAGACTTTGGAATAAATTGCCCAGAGACGTTGTGGCTGCCCCCTCCCTGGAGGTGTTCAAGGCCAAGTTGGACGGAGCCTTGAGTAGCCTGATCTAGTTGAGAGGCGTCCCTGACCCTGACAGGGAGGTTGGACGAGATGATCTCTAAGGTCCCTTCCAGCCGAGGCCGTTTGAAGGTTCTGTGAATACCCACCCAAAAGGCAAACTCTGCCTTCCTCTCCTGTATTTATGGTGGAGATTAACCACCTGGTCGGTCGATCCGCTTTGCTAAACTGGGAGCAAAAAATAAAATCTACCTCCCTTCTCTCCATTTTCCCCAAATTACACAGCTGTAACGTGATTTTCTGGTGGCTGGTGATGATGCAGTGCTCTTCATCTTTTTTTAAGAAGGAAGGGGAGTTTTCATCTTTTTCTCTTTGGTTTTTTTTTGCCTCTCCTCCAACTTGGATTAACGCAGTGGGGAGGAAAAAAAAAATAAATCTCTGGGGGCCGCATGAAGAACGTTTCCTAACGTTGTGTCTGCTCTTGAAAGAAGTCTTGTTCGAGTCCAAGGCTCCCTGACACTTCGCCACGGCACAGATCTGCGATACCGCGGCACTCGCTGTATGAGCGGCCGCGGCGACGAGAGCAGAATTCGGGCTTGTCACAGCCGTATATTACAGCCCTGGAAATTCCGTGTAGTTCATTGGTCCGTGACCAACAAAAATCCCCTCGGACTAACAATTAATCAGGCTCTGGTGAGCCTTGGACTAGCAATAGTTGCAGATGTCACTTCATGCAAGAAGTTGAGGCTTGGCCTTGCACTAAAGGGGGGGGGGAAAAGGCAAGCGACGAAAAAGCTTTTTTTCAAGACTTGATCGCTTGACATTTTCTATAGTTTCGAGACATTCTAGATTTCACAGCTAAATGTATTTTAGGCTTGATTTTTGTTGTTCCGGCTGTAAGCGAGTCGAGGTTGGGGCAAGCAAAAACAGGTGAAGCGCTGGAACGTCTGGGTTAATAGA
>NW_009722329.1:0-4224 GCF_000703405.1 Apaloderma vittatum | reverse complement strand
TCTTAGCAGAGGGCCAGATTCACAGTGTCCACAATTCACGATGTGAGTAGAAATCACAACCTGGCTAGAATGAAGCATAAAATTCTTCTGGGCTTCTTTTGCGGCGAAGACTAAAAAGAGTAGGTAATTATGTCTTACTCTCTTAATGAAGCTTGTAGGAAGGAAAGCTCGGCTGAGGGAGAAATTCAGACTATCTTCCCAAAGGTAGTCCCAAAATTCCAAAAAATTCCCAAAATAGTTCCCAAAATTCCTTTTGGCTTCTTACCTGGTAGAGATTAAGAAAGCAGACAATTCTATTTTACTCGCAGAGCGAAGATGGACGTTAGGCAATATCATCTGATTACCTATCCGAGAGCTATCCACCTAAGGATCTGAGCTAGACGGCACAAAATGCGCTTGATCGAAGCACAAAATTGTTATGAGCTTCTTTTCTGGCCAAGATTAAAAAGAGAACACGGTTATGCCTTGCTCCCTGAGTGAAGCTTGTAGGAAGGAAAGCTCAGCAGCTGAGCTTTTTCAGATTTCCTAAAATTCAGGATCTGAGCTACAGAGCATAAAACTGGCCTGATTGAAGCACAAATTTCTTATGAGATTCTTTTGCCTTTCTCTCTAGTGAAGCTTATACAAAGTAAAGCTCAGCTGACGGTCAAATTCAGACTTCCTAAAATTCAGGATCTGAGTTAGAGGGCAAAAAATGGGCTTGATTGAAGCACAAATTTCTTATAAGCTTCTTTTTTGGCTAAGATTAAAAGGAGTAGATGGCTATTTCTTCCTCTCTGATTGAAGCTTGTAGGAAGGAAAGCTCAGCTGATGGTCAGATTCAGGCTTCCTAACATTCAGGATCTCAGCTAGTGCACACTAAATATGCTTGAGTAAGTCCCAAAAATTACTCTTGGCTTCTTACCTGGTAGAGATTAAGAAAGCATACAATTCTATTTTACTGGCAGAGCGAAGGTGGACGTTAGGCAATATCAGCTGATTGCCTGCCCCAGAGCAATTCACCTAAAGATAGGAGCCAGAGTGCACAAAATGGCCTTGAGTGCATCACAAAATTCTTATGAACTTCTTTTGTGGCCATGATTAAAAAGAGTAAACGATTATGTCTCCGAATGAACCTTGTCGGAAGGAAAGCTCTGCTGAGGGCCAAATTCAGACTTCCTAAAATTCAGGATCTGAGCTAGTACACACCAAGTATGCTTGAGTGAATACCAAAATTCCACTTCGCTTCCTAAGTGATAGAGATGTGAAAACCAGACAATTCTATTTTAATTGCAGAGCGAAGGTGGACGTAAGGCAGTATCATCTGATTGCCTGCCCCAGAGCAATTCACCTAAGGATCTGATCTAGAAGGCACAAAATGAGCTTCACTGAAGCACAAATTTCTTATGATCTTCTTTTGTGGCCAAGATTAAAAAGAGTATATGGTTATGTCTTGCTCTCTGAATGAAGCTTGTAGGAAGGAAAGCTCGGCTGAGGGTCAAATTCAGACTTCCTAAAATTCAGGATCTAAGCTAGTACACACCAAGTGTGCCTGAGTGAATCTCAAAATTCCTCTTGGCTTCTTACCTGGTAGAGATTAAGAAAGCAGACAATTCTATTTTACTCACAGAGCAAAGGTTAGGCAATATCATCTGATTGCCTGCTCCAGAGCAATTCACCTAAGGATCTGAGTTAGAAGGCACAAAATGGGCTTGATTGAAGCACAAAATTGTTATGAGCTTCTTTTGTGGCCAAGATTAAAAAGAGTAGACGGTTATGTTTTTCTCTCCGAGTGAAGCTTCTAGGAAGGAAAGCTCAGCTAGAAGGCCAGACTCAGAGTTCGTAAAATTCAGGCTCTGAGCTATCCTGGATTGAAGTCACGAAATTCAAGCGTGAGAGATCTTCCTACTTTTGAAACCTAGCTTCAGGAGAGAGAACATTTAGCTTTTGCTCCCAGCAAGAAGGTAGTGGGAAGAAAAGCTGGTGCTCTTCTGCAGCTCTCTTGGATTGCCCAGCCACAGACCCATTAACTTAAGTGTCTGAGCTATATCATAGGAATTATAATTGAATGAATCACAAAGGTCAAGCCTAACTCGTCCTGCTTGCTTTTGGAACGTATCGAGAAAGTGGCGAATATTTATTTATCCTTGGTTCAGTGAGAGAAGGTTGTAGGAAAGAAAAGGCAGTGGTCTGCATCTCATCCTGGATTGCCATAACTATTAACCTCAAGCATCCGAGGTACAACATACAAAATAGTCTTGAATTAAACAAAAAAATTCTTGCTGCCTCAGTTAGTCTAGCTTGAAATGTGAAAGTGTTAATCTTTTCTGTGGCAGGGCTGCCCTGCCACAGAAGCAGTAACCTTTAGGATCTAGGATATCTGTCATGAGATATCCTGGATTGAAATCACAAAACTCAAGCCTGAGCCGAGCTGGCTCAAATGGAGCCCTGCTTGGAAAGAGCGAAAGCTTAGCCTTTGCTGCCATCTTCTGGTGGCAGCAGGGAAGACTTGTGATGCCCTTCGGTTTACCGGATTGCCCTGGGTAGGTTTAGGGTTAGGTTAGGATTAGATTATGTTTGTTTTAGGGTTAGGATTAGGGTTAGGGTTAGGGTTAGGGTTAGATTTAGATTTAGGGTCGGGGTCAAGATCAGGGTAAGGATTAGGGTTAGGGTAAGGGTTGGGGTTAAAATCGAGGTTGGGGTTAGGGTTGTTGTTAGGGTTGGGGTTGGGTTTAGCGTTACGGTTAGGGTTAGGGCTAGGGCTAGGGCTACTGTTGGGTTTAGGGTTAGGGTTAGGGTTGGGGTTAGGGTTAGGATTAGGTTTAAGTTTAGGTTTAGGGCTTAGGGTTAGGGTTAGAGGTTATTATTAGTCTTAGGGTTAGGATTATGGTTAAGGTTAAAGTTAGTGTTAGGGTTAGCGTTTGGGTTAGGGTTAGGGTTAACATTAGGTTTAGCGGTTATTGTTAGGGATAGGGGTTAGGGGTTAGGGTTAGGGGTCAGGGTCGGATTAGGGTTAGGGTTAGGATTGGTTAGGTTCAGGGTTGGGGTTGTTGTTGGTAGGGTTAGGGTTATGGTTAGGGTTATGGTTAGGGATAGGTTTAGGGTTTAGGGTTAGTCTTAGGGTGTAGGGTTAGGGTTATTGTTAGGGTTACGGTTAGGGTTTATGGTTAGGGTTAGGGTTAGGGTTAGGGTTACAGTTACGGTTACGGTTACGGTTAGGGTTTATGGTTAGGTTTAGTGTTAGGGTTATGTTTAGGGCTATTAGGGTAAGGCTTAGTGTTAGGGTTAGGGATAGAGATATGGTAAGGGTTAGGTTTAAGCTCAGGGTTAGGGTTTAGGGTTAGGGTTTATTAGGGTAAAGGTTAGGGTTAGGTTTAGGATTAGGTTTAGGTTTAGGGGGAGCGTTACTGTTAGGGTTTGTGTTACGGTTAGCTGTTAGGGGTTAGGGTTTTTGTCTGGGGTTAGAGTTAGGGGTTAAGGTTAGAGTTGCATTTTAGGGTTTAGAGTTTATGGCTTAGGGTTAGGTTTAGGGCTAAAGGTTAGGGTTGGATTAGGGTTAAGGTTTAGTATTTAGCTGTCGTTGTAGAGATGGACACAACACATCTGAGTGGTATTAAAATGGCTCAAAAATGGCTACTTTATTACAGAAAGGGTGTGCCTTTTATACATAGTCGAAGGGACTAGACGAAGGTAGCGTGGCCTTTGATTCTAGGTCAAACACTTGTTTTTCACATTCTAATTGGTTAACAATTAGCAGCTTCTGGCTGGGCTCATCCCCCCGGATCTTGAGGGAGAAAGTTCCGCAAACGTGTCCAAACTCAGTACACACAACTTCCCATCTTAAGGGTACACTGGAAACTTGTCTAGGTCAATGTCTTCAACCAATGCCAGGTTTCCAGCAGTCCAGCTGCCGTCCCCCACAATTCCCCCTTTTTGTTTTTGAGCTACAAACACTGCCTCAACAGTCTGATGCAGGGACCTTTGCATCAGAGTGATTAGGCAGGGTAGCATTAACAGCACGATTACAACTACAACTACTATTAAAAATCCTGTTTCAACCAAAGACATTAACAACCTTGACAAACCCCATTGCCCAAACAACTTTTCAATCCCAAAAAACCCTGCGTCTTCTTGAATCTGACGAGTCATGACTTGTAGATCTTTTATTTTCTTGTGGATGGATTCCGAGTGATCTTCCAGATTCATGCAACACGTTCCATCAAATTCTTTGCATCCATGCCCATG
>NW_009722328.1:0-1377 GCF_000703405.1 Apaloderma vittatum | reverse complement strand
TCATTATTCCCACAATCTAACGCAGTATTCATGACAAACAAATTTCATCGCTGACCTTCCTTCTGCAGTACTGATTTTGCATGAGTTTGGCTTTCTTCTGCTTCACCAAGGTTTTCTGTCAACACTTTGAGGAAGACATTCAAATCCTCTTGACTTAACACAACCTACAAAATTGCAGATCACAGATGTCAGGAAAAACACATTGTTCTTTAAACTTATCACTAGCTAGCAAAGCAGAACAATGTTTCCTGGCAAGTAGTGTGCTTATTTAGAGGTATTTTGTCAGTAGTGTCATCCCTTCAGTAACACAATGAAATTCTTTTAACTGCTTATTGTTGAAAGATTAGGAGATTAAAGAAGGTTATGACTTCTAAAGCTGTATCAATATACACTGTAGCCTTTATTTAGCACACCTACAGCTTTAATACTTTCCTGTTAATTACATGCCACTTCATGATATTTTAATTCCAGCTTCACCTAAGATTTACCTGGTATTTTCTTTCATGGTATATAAATTGCCACAAAACCCCAACCATCTTGAGGTCATTCAAGCGAAAGAGTAAGTTATGAAGCCAGGGTTATTAAAGCAAATATTTGTATAAATTTAAATTCCTCTCAAGAAGATTATGGCTTTTTAATTAAAAAAAAACCCCACAAAGTAACAAGGATTAAAAAAAAAACTGAAAAAAAGACTCAGAGAACCAGTTACAAAACATTTGATGTAAACTGGTCCTGCCTTATGGCAGGAATAAGACTCCTGGACATCCCTTTCAGTTTTCTCTTTTCTCTCAGTTTAATAAACCTATGTAGCAGTTCAGGTGTTTTATATGACACTTCCAAAACTCTACATTCATAGAAAAAGGTTATACCCTGTTGACATTCCTGAAACTCACTCTACTAAAAGCATGCAGCTTGTTGCACCTTTGTGTCAGGAAATAACATTAAGTATTATCACAAGGTTCTCACCACCTTCTGTTTCACAAAACTTACATTCATTGTATCCAGATATCCCGTGACCTCCAATACCGGTAATTTGTGAAACCAAGCTGCAGACAGATTTCGTTTCACAGACAGGCTTAAATTAATAGGGTGAAGTATCTGAACATCTGGATGTGACAGGTCTGTCTCCACAGTGGTCCTTAAAACAAGTGGGGAGGGGAAACAACAAATCCACATATGGTGGGGAAGTTAGCTTCTAAGTCATATGTTACATTTTCCAAATAACATCTTCAAATCTCAAATGTAGTATCAACTTGGGCTTCAACAGCTTTCTGCAGAGCGTTATCTTACTTCACTACTGCTGATTTATCTGCCTTTAAGATAACAGGTTAGTACTTTAACATCAGAACTTTGACACTGTCACCAAGCATGGTTTGT